>NC_031499.1:5319323-5327409 GCF_000237925.1 Schistosoma mansoni | reverse complement strand
GGGGCTGGGCAAGCGGCCGTTACACCCGCTTCCCGAACCTGCCGAAGAAGCGTCCAAGCCGCCAGCTGCGGCGGCCGCCCTCATTAGATTCGCAGCGGCGGTCCCTGATCGCAGTGTCCGCCCTATCCATCTTTGCTTATAATATTATCAATATTAATCATAAGGATAGTTATGACAGTAATAACACTATTATTATTATTAACTTTATTCATTTCGATAAATTGGATGGAGAATGCTGGTGAGCGGCCTATGCACCTCGACGAGGGGTAACAAGCGTAAGTAAGTAAGTAAGTAAGTATTATGGTAAGGAAGTTTTGGCACCGGATGTTCAACATTACAGTAAATTTCTCTTTATTATATTTTCAAACTATAATGACTTGTTTTAATTGTCGATAATTTCCACACATTTACAACGCTGAATGCTTTCTATCCATTCAGAGACTTTAATTATTTTTCCACCCGTAGAATATTGAATGCATGAATTTCAATAGATACGTTCCTCATCGCTTTTAAAAGTTGGGAAAATGTGTAGACAAATAAGAAGTTTCTCTATGAAACTTTCAGTAGTATACATCATGATAGATTGTAATCCCTGCATATTATCACGTATGTACATAAATTTACGGTTTGTAATTATCCAGTTTTGGGATAGTTGACAACAAAACGCTTTTTTGCAAGATCTGTACAGATGTAAAGTAAGTGATCTATACGTTTTGGTAGGCTGCCGTTATACTACCGCTACTACTAATAATACTAATACTATCATTACTACTACTTATGTGCTGTATGCTACTTATGTTGACAGATATAAGTAATATAGAACACTAATCAGAGGTGGAATGCCGGGAACCAGAAGACTGAGATCAAACTGAGGAGAACAGGAAAGAAAACAGAGATGAATTGAAATAAAAAAAGAATTGGAAGAATCATAAAGTATATTGAGGAAAGCTGATGGAAGATGCACAAATAATGTATTTAATGTATGGTTTTCGTATTTTACCAAGACACACTGAAACTTCCAAGAACAACATTTAGAAATGGTAGAGATCATTGAAGACTGTAGTGCTTCTGATGTCTCATTTACAGAATAAGTGTCGCGAATGTTTATTTGTGTATCTTACATCGTTTCAAACTTCATAACCATATGGAATTAACTAATTACTTACATTGTCATAATAGTAATAATAATAACTATAGTCTTGGTCAACAGTGATTCTCACTTTGAAACCATAATATAATTATGTAATAATTAATGGATTCAACTAAAAACACAACTTGTTACATCATTTGACTGAATTTATTTTCTTCATTAAAGTTATTGATTGATTAGAGTGTAATAGAAATCGGTTCCTCTCACAGTTAGTTTGCATTGACATCATTTCTTGGTTTTGTATTTTTTTTAAAACGTTCACTAATTACACAAATAATTCACCTAATGTAAAAGTTTAAACACTCGATTTGATGACCGAAGGTTCTGGTTACGAATCTTGCGAGCCGGACCGTGGATGTGCAATGCTGAGGAGTGCCATACTAGGACGAAATGGTCGTCAAGTGCTTCCAGGTTTTCAATGGTGGTCTAACATTCATCGATTCATGATCTCAATCAAAAAAAAACTTAATAAACTCCATAGCCCCATACTGAAAATAATTAACATTAAAAAAGGCTATCATTTAAGTTTGAACTAAACTAATCGAGTGGGGAACTTAAAATACGTCGACTTGATTTAGATTTTACTATGATCCATTGCATTCTGTGATCAGTACATCATAATATTCAATAAATTTTTCAATAGTTATTATACACGTTTGTGAAGATTAGTGAATGTTATTGGTATGACGAAACAAACTAAATTGTGAATCCATTAAGAACTAGAGAGCAGAGGACAGCTATTATGTCTTTATATAAGACTCTTTAGCACTATGCATCTAAGAGCCTACAGAGATCAAATCCATGACGTTCGGTAAAGTAGTGAATGCTGAACTACTAGGTCACAGAGCCGACAATCGATGATGTGCATCTCTAACTTAAGTTAGTTTGAGATTTGGGGTATTTGTCTCCCCCGACAGGAAACAGCTAACCAATGAGTTTTGGTTTACAGTGGATATCTAAATTAAGTTGATTCGTGAAATCAATAACATTTTTTTTAATAATCGAGAAAAAAACATTTAGTTTAAGTCGACCTCGCTGAGGTTAATATCATGACCATGGAGAAATTGTGGGTTGACATTGCTAAAGTATTCCAAACCAGCTGATTTCAATCCTGTCCTCATCTTGTTATGAGAGCAAACTTTAAATAAAATCATTTGGACCATGGACCATAGTCCAGCTTGGTCAATTGAATTCTATCAACATAACGGACAAGATAACCATGAGTTTGGTTACTGCTATTCAATCATCAACCCCACATTTAAGATTACGTTTGTGTAGATTATTGTGGAGATAGTTTTACGATTATGCTATGATTTCACACTTTTTTTAATCAATCTTAATAAACTACTCTTCAGGTTACATTGACCATAAAAAGTAGATTAAGGTTTTTGAAGATTAGAAAAAAGTCACGCTTGAAGTCACCCACATGTTACATAAAACCAGATTAGTCAGTATGATTAATTCGAATTATGAATGAAAGTGTAGGGTTTATATTTTAAATGATATATTATGTTCATGCCTTCTATATACCAGATTCATAACCAGAAAGTTAGCACGCCCCAAATTTAATTAAACAATAATGTAAAGCGATTATTTCATTATGCTATAATCTACATTCACGCACTCCACATGGCAACAATTTTTTGTTTCTATTTGTATGTAGTTACTTACTTACGCCTTTTACTCCCAATGGAGCATAGGCCGCCGACCAGCTTTCTCCAACCCACTCTGTCCTGAGCCTTCTTTTCTAGTTCTATCCAGTTCTTGTTCATTCTTCTCATGTCTGTCTCTATTTCTCGGCGTAATGTGTTCTCTGATCTTCCTCTTTTCCTTTGGCCTCCAGGATTCCATGTGAGTGCTTGCCTTGTGACGCAGTTAGATGATTTCCTCAATGTGTGTCCTATCCACTTACAGCTCTTCTTCCTGATTTCTTCCTCCGCTGAAATCTGGTTTGTTCTCTCCCACAGTAGTATGTTCCTGATAGTGTCTGGCCAACGGATCCGAAGTATCTTGCATAGACAACTGTTAACAAACACCTGTATCTTCTGGTTGATGGCTTTCGTAGTTCTCAACGTCTCCGCCCCATACAGTAGAACTGTCTTGACATTTGTATTGAAAACTCTGATCATGGTATTGCTTGACAATCTTTTTTGATTTCCAGATGTTCTCCAGTTGTAAATATTTTGCTCTCGCTTTGCCGATCTGTGCCTTCACATATGCATCAGATCCACCGTGTTCATCGATGATGCTGCCCAGATATGTAAAGGTTTTCACATCTTCCAAAGCTTCTCCGTCAAGTGTAATTTGATTGGTGCATATTGTATTGTATCGGAGAGTCTTCCTTTTCTCTTTGTTTATATTGAGACCTACTGCTGCTGAGGCTGCTGCTACACTGGTCGTTTTCTCCTGCATTTGTTGTTGCGTTTGTGATAGAAGAGCCAGATCATCTGCGAAGTCTAAATCGTCAAGCTGCATCCTGCCTGTCCACTGTATTCCGTGCTTTCCTCCAGATGTTGACGTCTTCATGATCCAGTCGATCACCAGGAGAAAGAGAAAAGGTGAGAGTAAGCAAATGGTTAAATGGTTAAAAAACGCTAACCATTTGTATGTAGTGATTTTCTTAAAAGATGAAGAGCTTGTCATTTCTACGAACTAATTAGAATGTTCATCTAGATATACTAAATTTAAACAGATGATTATCAGGAACAATTTAAGTATTAAGATACGCGAGTGACACTTACTTTGGGATCGCTACTCAGCCCTAAGGAAACTTGATAGAGCAGTGGGGTAAAAACAGTTATCCACCTCACACAATGGGTGAAAGGTTGCGCAATATCATAGATCAGTGGAAGTAGACATTAACACCGTTGGATGCTAGCTCAGTGGTGTAGAGGTCAAGCATTACACATCAACGAGTTCTAGAATAGAGTTTTGTATAGGGGGTTCGTGGATGTACATTGGCGAAGGATACCATTCTAATACAAACCGGCCGTCCAGTGCTTCCAAGTTTTCAACTATGATCTAGTTTAGATCAACTCACGAATTCAACCATGATAATAGAAAGTACATAGAAATCGTACGTGCATAATTAACATTACCCTCTAAAATTTATAAAAATAAGCACAACAATCATCATAGATCTGTTTTATGATATTTGACATTTTACTAACCCATGAACATATATGCACAAGTAAATGTTTTAGTTACTTCATTATAATGGAAGTATCATTTCTTCTGACGTCAATTAACATGGTAGAATTTAACATTTATGTTAATGCCAAATCCTTTTTCATACTCTTTAAATTAAGTGTTCAATTAACATACCATATTCATTATATATAAGAACTGAATACTTTGTTATTGCTATAGCACGTTTACATTGATAAAGAATGGAAATCAAACTATTTAGAGTGCTATCAGTCAAAAAACTACAAGAAGATTCAACGTGCTTTCAGTGTAAGACTTTTCAGGAGTTAGTATATTCATGATCCAACAAGAGCTTCGATTTGTAATATTCAAATATCATGACGAGTAACGTGATAATCAGAAACGTAATCGAGATCTGATATTATATTATCTTCTACTGGTAAGGATAAAATTGTAAATTATTCATGTATACTTTGAAGTGAGAATAACTGGTGAACAACTAAACATCAGTTGTGTGAGTATGTGCCAGCTGCTGTAAAAAGTTTCGAAAAGTATAACGCAGACCTTAGGACATCATCCTCTCTTAATTTCTGCACATCAACTTATCTTTTAGCCAGAGTGTGATCCACGCTTATTGATCACAATGGAGTTATAGTCAGCATGATATTGTTCAGTAAATTGGATTGATTAAAGTCGATCTATTGTGTTGAAATGTAATCACTAGTCTATGTAACTCGAAATTCCGATACGCCGTGTATGATTTCAAATGTTTACAGATGTAGAGGTGGATATTATTATAGATAGCCACTTAGCGAGAAGCTGACATTAATATCTTTGTCACTAGATGAATGAGTCAGTAATAACTCTTTTAAATGTGATTTTAAGTGACACAAACTTACATACCACTAACAAATACACTTTTCTAAGGAGTCCCACAAAGTATTAATTCTGTCCAGGTATGGCTTCGTGACATATTTTATCCATGCACCTGAAAGACAGTGATGAATTGATCTCTGTTTAACATTCACAGTAATCGACTTACCTACGAGTACTATCCTTATTTTTGTTGCTAAATCAAGTCAATGTTTCATTGTATTCACTTTTTAGTTTGATACACACATCAGTTGCACCACGGAGACGACAGATACATCAGTAACTAATTATCTAATACATTTTTTCTGTGTTAAAGAATGTCCAAACTTATGCGATACGTTCAGAATGATGGAGAAATGTAGACAATAATTTTGTCTGTAATAAAATTAGTTTTTCATAATGATAATAACATAGAATGATGAGCCTATTCACCATTAAATACCAATCTAATTTTGTCTTCGTCTTGAAACAGAACCATACACAACACAATGATTATGATTCATTAATTAATGACATTCTAATGGAGGGTAGTAGGTTTTGGTAATAATTTATCGATGTACAAGTTAATCACAATATTGTGATTTTTTTTTCTAGTCAGAATGTTGAAAGTGATCTATCTGTATGATATTACTGTTGAGGAAGATAGGTTATTAAAACTTGGTGTGAAGTTCAGAAGGCAAACTGTCTGGTAACAGAATGTCATCCAGTGACGATATACTATAGTGCCTATTGTAAGTATCGACTGTTAATCCCTCAGTTCTATGATAGGTCAGTCACAACCAGAATAGTCTAATGGTAAAGTCAGCGATTGGAGTTCCCGTCGCCAGTTGTTATATCGATTGCTTGAGTGCGCTGTTTATATGTGAACGTGATGATTCCCGCCAATGAGAGAGGTGTGAATTATCGGTCAGAGCAATGATACACGAAAAACCGTATGAGCAGTTTCGAGTACTTATCAGTCCTGCTTTCTGCCTACCCCAGCCAGTTAAGTCCAGAACACCAATAACAGACTCTGCAATATGAATCATTATTCTCAAACATACTGGGTTTATATACCAAACAAACTGAACACATCGTACCACAAAACATAAAATAACATTTGTACAAGATTCAGCCAAATGTGGCTGTGAATAGGGGAACAGTAATCAATAGACTGGGGATAACTCAGTAATGGTAAATCGTATAATAATAGTCTATGGGTCAAAATGAAGCTTATAATAAAAGGGACACGAATATGAATAGTTTAGTTACTTAACAGTTATACAATAGGAAATATACATATCATATTAGTCCATAAATAGTCCTCAAAGTTACGATTCATAAATCTCCCCAGGATATAACAGAAAGTTAGGTAGCTCATGTTCGCTCCACATAAGAAGCATTAGTTCCTACAAGATTGCAGATAAGCCTCGCAAACAAATGCTGAAGAACAAGAAATCCAGATAATGGTTTCATTCTGACTATCTCTAATCACTTCATGTGATATCCTCTCGTCTGTATCAGTATTAATAATTGATTTAAAGTTTCGTTTCTAAGTCATCAGATTGTTTCAAGGTCAAGTGGTATGATTCATATAACCTCACTTATGTTTATTCAGATAAATCCCACATCATAAACACTTTTTTTTCATTTCAATGGCTTTTTAGTTTTTGTCAACCCTATTTCTTCACTATCTCTTTTCCATTCCTCTAAATAACGAAGCTTTTTGAAAGAAAATAAACAACAAACAATAATAAATTCACTTAGTATTGTTTGTTTGAACCATCCCATTGATGTTTAGGGCTGAGATTGATCAGTTTCTTGTTGGTATATGTGCATACTGCGCGTATTGCCTCGATATAGCCTTAATTCACAAGCATGGTAAGCAAAGACGGATGGTGGCTAGCAGTGGAATCCAAGACACGCGTTTCGTCCTATTTCAGACTAGTCATATGGATGTACCTGTATCTCAGAGTTGACGCTCACTACACGACTCGAACCCAGTACCTTTGGCTTCAAATGCCATCGCGTTATTCACTCGGCCACTGAGTTCTGATAGCCACTTTCAGATGCAGATACATCCAGCTGACGAATCCCAAATAGGACGAAACGCGCGTCAAACTGGATTCCACTGCTAGCCACTATCCATCTTTGCTTACCAATATTATCTCTGTTTACAAATGAAATTGTATGAACAAATTATTCAGACAAACAAAAAGTCTATACAAATATTTAACATAAACTCATATTGAAAATACATGTATATGTGTTTTAACATGAACACATATAGACTCAAAAGGGTTCAATATGAATAAACTAAGAAGGTAAAACAAACAAACAAACAAACAAATACCTTTCAATTAAGTTAAAAACTATGTATAGTTCAAGAAAAGTTCACTGAACATTTGTACATTACACATTGAATTGTTCAATGGAACAAAAATCAATTCATTATGTTTACATTTTAAATGTGTTTTATATGTAAGAAAGTAAAGACTCAATGATGTTTGCATTGTTTTAATGCATTTCATATGTTGATTTAATCAAAATAAATACTACAATTAAATAATATCAATTTCATTAAGTATGATTAAGGTAAAACAAATCAATAAACAGGTTGTATCTAAGGTAGGATTGTCACAATTGATTGATCACTGAGTAGTGATCAATGTCATGCGTGCCAAGTCTGTCTTAGTGCTGATCAAACGCTATCAATGAAGTTGCAGTGTGGTCACTAGTCTAGGTGGCTAGACACTGAGTGCGCTATGTTGAGATAAGATGGTGGTTGGAGGTGGTAAACAGGAAACCCTGGACCTGGGTTTTGTGCTATATGGCACTTGGCACTTGATCGATAGCATTCAATCAGCACGAAGAAGGACTTGACACGCATGACATTGATCACTACCCAGTGATCAATCAGTTGTGATTATATCTCAG
>NC_031499.1:5239403-5319123 GCF_000237925.1 Schistosoma mansoni | reverse complement strand
TTGTAAAACGACGGCCAGTCCAGTGTGCTGGCAAGATTTGTACCACTCTTGAATCAGAATATCTAACAAGATGATGCAGATTTATTATACTTAACATACTGACTGACTATATCCTGTCCAGGTGTCAATCTAACTTAACAAACACAATCCTACCTTTAAATAAGGTGGTGGTTGAAGTTGGTCAACCGAAAACCCTGGACCCTGGTTTCGTGCTACTTGGCACTCATCAGCAAAGTGTACCTGTAATCTTGAGGGAACTGGTGCTCCCTGATGGACTCGATCCCGTATCACCAAGCTTCACAGTCAGAGACGTTACCAATGAGGTATTCAGGCCGTAACTGACCTCCTGTAGGACTGAGATATAATCACAACTCATTGATCACTACCCAGTGATCAATCAGTTGTGATTATATCTCAGTCCTACAGGAGGTCAGTTACGGCCTGAATACCTCATTGGTAACGTCTCTGACTGTGAAGCTTGGTGATACGGGATCGAGTCCATCAGGGAGCACCAGTTCCCTCAAGATTACAGGTACACTTTGCTGATGAGTGCCAAGTAGCACGAAACCAGGGTCCAGGGTTTTCGGTTGACCAACTTCAACCACCACCTTATTTAAAGGTAGGATTGTGTTTGTTAAGTTAGATTGACACCTGGACAGGATATAGTCAGTCAGTATGTTAAGTATAATAAATCTGCATCATCTTGTTAGATATTCTGATTCAAGAGTGGTACAAATACTTCCAAACTCTCAAAATCTTTTCATTTGATTTGTTAAATAGATAAAATTAGTGGGTCACTTTTCAATCATTCAATTTGTGTATTTTCCATCAGTGTTCATTAGTTGGTCGGCTTCCTGACATTATTATTATTATTAGTGGCTTTTTTTCAATATTATATTTTTGGTAGAATATAAAATTCTCAGTACAAAGTATTTCAACAAGTTTCCGTTTCTTATTTCTTGATCGATATGGACGATTAAATATTGAGTGATCGCGAGTTAGAAGTTAGCAGTCCAGTCAATCGACATTTAAATAGTGTACATTCTTTTCATCGGATAATGTCAACAACCACGATATCACTGGTTAGGCTCTTTTCTAAGTTGTACAGCGAAATTTAGTAAACTTTCTATAAACGCACCTTAATAGGTTATGTGACTAATAGGCATAATGTTGTGTTAGGACAAACCAAATTAGATAACTTGTTGAAATATCTAGATAGATGGCAGGAACAGGTAGCCCAGATATTCCAGCAGACCGCCTTATAATACTGACCCAATTATAAACTCGCTTTTGACTTAATAGCTTTTGATATATTGTTTGTTGTTTACATTTTACCGTTACTTCAATTCTTTAGAAATTTGGGACTGAACTTGTGGCAAAATACCTCATTATATGCTTATCAAGATTGATATGTTCTGCTTTTACGTGACTTGTAATTTGAAATATCTAACATGTTGAGTTGTGAATCTTATGTCCAACTACCTGGTATCAGTCGTTCAGTTATACGCGACAAATATACTCACTTATTAGAAGCATTAGTTTCTTGAATCAACTAATGGGTTTGCTGTTACGATACTAAGACCAAATGAGCTTTATTCAGTCAATAATACGAATGATCAATATTAAAAACAAAAGGTCCTAACACCCGTTAATCTAGCTGGCTCCTCCTATTTCCAGTGGCTAATGCAAACACCAAATCAACCAGCCAACTGACTATAATGCATCACAAATAACAAATCACAGTTTATCTGTGATACAAGGCTGAAGAATAGTATTATAACCGACTAACGCTAATTCATAAACATTAGAACATATATCGATTGTTAATAAGTTGAATGTAACCTGACAATTAAGCCAATATAAAAATACCATAAAACAAATTGAAGATACCACAGGTATTGTAGTTTGACAACACTTTACCAGTAACATCTTCTATAATTAAATCGCGCCCACCCAGTGAATTCAAAAGTCAGAAGCGAGGTGGTTGGAAGAAATATTTGATAGCTTCTCAATATATCAAGAAGTGAATGATCTAAACTGGCTAGTGATCGCAGGAGAAATCTAGCACGGTATTCCCAATTGTTATCTGGTGCGGATGCATGACCGAGCGCTTTAAGCTGAGTGAGTCAGCATCTAATGTCGAACACTTACATAGCTATTGATTTCAGGGATATTTTTACCGCTACAAAATATTTAATAAATGAACAATAAAATTACGGTTAGTATTTGCTATGAATAGTTTAAAAGTTCCATTTTTTCTAATTTTAATAGTTGAGATCATGAATCAATTGAAGCTAGATCACTATGGAAAACCTAGAAGCACTGGACGGACGTTTCCTCCTATTGTTGGACTCCTCAGCAATGCGCATCCACGATCCCTCCTCGCGAGATTCGAACCCAGGATCTATCATTTTTGCGCTCGAGCGCTTAATCTCTAGACAACATCTAGACCACGAAACGGCCGTACAGTGCTTCCAGGTTTTTCATGGTGGTCTAGCTTCAATTGACTGATGACCTCAACTTTTAAAATTACAATAATATCCACAAAATTCCGTCTGATATTTTTTCTAATTGTTCCTCAATATGCAACCAACAGAACGATCATTCTATATCAAACTTGGAAACACAACATTGGGTCTCATATTTCAGAACTTCATCATAATATGACTGAATTGTTTACATGAACATTCTGCTTCTTACTAGTTTATGATTGATAACAATCAAATCTTAACATTCAGTTAACATTATTGAATTGAAATTACTAATATAATCAATAAATAAAGTAATTTTGATCGAATATAATATTCACTTGACAACTACCAGCCTACATGAATTCCATAAAATCGAAAATTTGGTTACATGTTTGTAATATCTACCGTTTTTTTTGTTTAAATGTAGATATTTGATACATGCGCTCCCGACCTGTCAGTTTTTGCATGGATTAAACATTCTTATCATCAATGTAATAAATGACTTTATTCATGAGGGGTAACAAATGTAATTAAGCGTAATTAAGTAATATAATATGGAATTCTTTATGCAAAGTATTCCAATCAACTTCTTTGATAAAAACAATGAAGAATAATTTAGAACTGAATAAATAGACTGATGAAATAAGTAAATATACTACTTGGAATTCAAGGGAATGTTTCTATAGAATAAGATAAGAATTTAGAAAAGTTTTAATGAGCCATGTGTTCAGGAATACACGTTTTTGATTCAGTCAACTCTCTTACAACTTGGTAAGCAAAGATGGATTGTGGTTAGCAGTGAAATCCAGGACGCGCGTTTCGTCCTATTTGGAACTCATCAGCTAGGATGCACCTGCATCTCAGAGTTGATGTTAACTCTGGAACTCGAACCCAGTACTTTTCGCTTCAAACGCCATCGCGTTATCCACTCAGCTACTGAGTCCTGATGGAGTGAAGTTTAAATTCAATTAGTATTATTTGTTTGAATCTTCCCATTGATGGTTTAGGACTGCAACTGGTCAGACTCTAAACCATCAATGGGAAGATTCAAATAAACAATACTAATTGAATCTCTTATAACTTGTTCGTCACTTAGTATATTTTTTAGATAAGGTATTGTAGAGCTTTTATACTTTTGTTTGTGTGCAACAATCCTAATTTGTTGATGCTTTGTTTAGATAGAAGATATACAAGGAAAAAGATGTAGATGAAATAGATGGTTAGTATCTGATTAGACAGTTGACATTTTGAGGGATCAATTGTGAGACTATTAACAACAGATCATTGTTCAAGCAGCTACAAGAACTCATTCATTTCAAGGGGATTTGAAGTAGCAGAAATTAGCTTACATACAATGAGATCATCCCCATACTTGACACAAATGTTTTCTGTTGAAGACTGTATATCATGTATATAAATGGAAAAAGAGGAGAGAATAGAACAGCTCATTGTGGTACAACATCTTGAGTTATAGTATTGTAGTACTTGCAATTGTATGTTCTCATTGTTTTATGTTGCTTTTTCAATATTCCGTAAGCATTCGCTATTCACATTAATTTTAATTTCATATTAACTAGCTAACTTGATTACATCATCGTCCACTTGTGGATCGCTTTTTATTTTGGAACTCACTTACCAATTACGACATTAGCTCACTCCCCTCTCTCGACATATTTATGTGAAATTATTTGCAATAAATTAATATTCACGATTCCTGATCACCATGCTAAATATGTTGTATCTACGTAATTGAATAAGGTATAAAAGACTTTGCTTATAACATTACTAGTTATAATGATTAGAAGGTGAAACCATAATTTATGGACAGATCAATGAGATTTACGATAGCAAGCATTGGATTTTGGCGCGAAACTCAGTTGTTCATATAGCTAAATACCATTTTGGCATTATAAGTGTTATGAGTTCATGATAAAAATCGTGGTTCCGATTCGTAACCTTAACTTCCGACTCTAAATCCTAGTCCAAATTCGTCACATTAACTTATATCGCACTTTTACCTCTAGCAAGTAGGTGAATCTTCATAAGGTTAGTCCAGCATCACTCAAAGGTAGTCAATAGATTATATTCTCACTACTATTCAAGGTAAATTATAAGAAATACTTGCTCCTGATTCCCACTGAGTGCTAGAGTATTCAATACCACAGTATATAATCTAGGGTGTCTTTATCACAAGATAGTATTTTACCGCCCCTACTCTTAACTCAATATCTCAACGCTTAGTTTTATTACATTTGTGAACAAAATGGTGTAAATGTATTATTACATAATAGCTGATGTCAGTTGGTGACAAACACCTTGTAGGGTTATAACACTAATTCACAGTACTAGCCCAACTTCTAACTTGAAATCATGAAGGGAAACGGAAAAGAGGAAGACCAAAGAACACATTGCGTTGAGAATTGGAAGCATACATCAAAAGAATAAATAACAATTAGAAGCAACTGAAAGGATTACAAAAGACAGAGTTGAATTGAGAATTCTGGTGGACGGCCTATGCTACTTCACGAGGAGTAACAGGCGTAAGTAAGTAAGTAAATTGATTCTGTTTTAGGTCACAAGCATATTTTGCTTCAACGATTCCAAAATAGTATTATTCAAACGCTTTCCATTCAATTATTTCTTGTACGTTAATAAACTTTCTACTTTCATAGTGGAAAACACCTCTATTTCTAGTTCTAAATTCTTTGAGATTATACTTTTTAAAACGTGATGGCTTTTGGTGAGGTTAATGCAGTAGTATACTAAGTAATATGTAAACGTTTTATGTTCAAAGATAATTTCCAGCCTATAACGGGATTTGTCGGGGGACAGTTGGAAACCAATAGAAAGCTAAATAATTATCTGCTTAGAATGAACGGTTTGTGAGTAGAAGTTCATTAAAACACACATGTTTTGTCTTATTTAGAACTCCTCGGCTAGATGTACCTCCATCCCTATGGAAGTATGAAGTCAATGCTGTTGTGTCTACACACCATCATGAAGATTGAAAACAGAATGCAAATACAAGTAACTAATCAGTGCCAAATAGATTAGAATGTGTATCCTGAATATCAGTGCTGGTCCTAATCCATTTACTCAATAAAACTGGCAGTAAAAAGTGTGAATCTAAGTAAAGTACACTAGATGAGCATATAGCAACAAACACTCATCAAATTAAGTCCTGAGTAATAATAGCGGAATAACTCAAACCCTTACTAATAATTGTTCAATCATTTCACTCGGTGTTGTTGATTTGTATCTTCTCTTTGTTATTTAGGACTGCAGTTGATCAGTCTCTTGTTGGCATATGTGCATGTTGTGCGTATTGCTTTGATCTAGCCTTAATTCACAAGGTTTATAAGCAAAGATGGATAGTGGCTAGCAGTGGAATCCAGAATGAACATCAACTCTGAGATGCAGGTACATCCAGCTGACAAATCCCGAATAGGATGAAACGCGCGTCCTGGATTCCACTATCCATCTTTGCTTATGGTTCAATCTTTTGTTATACTAGTCAATAATGTTCATTATCAATGGAAACAGAATTGAAACAATGATACTCAAAGTTTGCTTCATTCACAACAAAATGTACTCAACAATTTTCCATGATTATGCCCATTCTTTTCAACTTCAATCACTCACCCCTCACTGTCAGTTGGCTTGATTTATTGAAGTCTTTCAACCAGTTTGGAGTTGTGTCTACTGGAATGATTAACATGAAATTGTGTGCACTATGTTGTGATATTAGGTAGTTGAAGACAGTATATAGGATATTATGAACCTGGATTAAGTGGTAATGTTTCAGACCGTGAAGTTGAGTGATTCTAATTCGTATCACATAAATTCTCTCAATAGTGTTGGTACACCTTACTGACTAGTGCCAAATACCATAACACCATTGACTAGAGTTTCATCTCAACAATCTCTAAGCATCGAATGATGGATATATTATTATATATTCGTGTTTCTGTGCTGGTTCATGCATGTCAGTTAATCAGTCACAACGTAGAACTTCATACGTACGTACATCAGTTCCAGTTGCCATACCACATTACCACAGAGATCCAGTTGTCGATTCAAATCACATAGTGGTAGAAGTAGTAAAAGTATAAGCATTATGTGAAAGTTTATGGTTTGAAGATGTTATTGAAGGAGTATAATCCAGTGAAATAACTCTGGAAAGAGAAAAAAAGAAAGAGATGAAGAATTCAGAATATTAGAATTTGGGAGAACACAAAGAGGGGATGCACCTTCGTCATTGCAAACGATTTTGAGCCATCTCATTCAAAGTCTCTAACCATCGGTTGCTATCATCATTCATATGCATCATTCAGTACTGATTTAAAAATTACCAGGCAAAACAGATAGTCAGCTGATTATGATTCCCAGACAACTTCCTTATACTTGTCATCTAGAACTGAAAATCATCCATGTACATATATCAACACTACATAATAAACAATATAACTGATTTCTCCATAGCCTTATTTACAAAATCTAACATTTTATCAATAAACTATATTCACATAGTTAATCACTGTATTACATAATGATAACTAATGGTAAGCCATGATAATTGTATATAAACATTTGTCGACTTGAAAAACAAAACACTTTCGAAACTATACATATATAGATACATATATGTATAGGTATATCAATATCAGTATAGTAACACATATCAATAATGGTTACTTTATTCCGATATGACAGTTTTGTAGTACCTCAGAAAATGGATAAATCAATCAATAAATAATTGGTTAATAAACCTCCCTTGATATAATGGATATGGAGTAAATTGTAGAAATATCAGACAAGTTATTGTTATGTTACTAATCATTAGAATAAATAATAATTTACAACAGAAATGACTGATTGTTTTTGTTAATCGAATGTAAAACGAAAGCAATAAAATGGTAATATATATATTTCTTATGATTAACAGTTCCTCATCCAAATTTAGAGGGGGGGGGTTGAACTTCTACCAGGAGACTCACTTGTTGACTTAGAATATGCCGATGACATAGTTCTATTTGGTGTAAACTCTGTCGATATGAAGAATCTTCTGACCACTATAAAGCAACAATGCAGGCATATTCGGGATGGGATTCTCCTTCCCGAAATACTAAATGTTACTTCAGGATTGAGTTGTATCGACACCTGATCTAATGATAGGGAGTGAAGTAGTTGAGCGTGTCGACCAGTTAACTTATCTCATCAGCCCTTGTGGTCTGGTGTGTGACGAAATTTCAGCACGGATACAGAAGACTCGTCTAGCTTTCACCAACTTGCGTCATTTATGGCGTAAGCGAGATATCCGTCTACCAACCAAAGGACGGGTTTACTGTGCATCAGGTTGTTCCGTCTTACTTTATGGCAGTAAAACATGGCCAATAAGAGTAGAGAATATTCGTAGGCTACTAGTTTTCTATCATAGGTGTCTTCGAAGTATTGCTCGTATATCCTGGGACCACCGGTTAAGTAGTGCAGTTGTTAGGAAACGGTTACTAGGTAAGGATGGCAAATCGATTGATGAAGTAGTGAAACTTCATCAGTTGAGATGGCTGGGACATGTGTTACCTATGCCCAACCGCCGACTGCCCCGACGTGCAATGTTTTGTGGTGTAGGAGTAGGTTGGAAGATAGCTAGGGACGGCCAGACCAGAACGTGGAACAAATCAATGAAGTCACTGACAAGTGGATTGATCCATATTGGTAGGTGTAGACTACCTGGTTGGGATCCGCGAGATCATAGAAACTGATGGTTAGAGACCTTGAATGACATGGCTCAAAATCGTTTGCAAAGGCGAAGGTGAATCCACTCTTTGTGTTCTCCCAGATTCTAATCTTCTGATTTCTTCATGTCTCTTTCTTTTCTTTCTTTTCAGATTTATTTCCCTGGATTATACTCAATGAATAATATCTTCAAACCTCAATCTTTCTTATTACTGTTCATACTCTTACTACTTCTACCACTATGGAATTTGAATCGACAATTGTGCTAATGTGGTATGGCAACTGGAACTGATGTACGTACGTATGAAGTTCTACGTTGTGAGTGACTGACTGACTCAATATTTTCAGTGTTCACTTATAAATACATAAAGAAAGTAATCAACTGAAGAATATGATAATTGAAGGTTATTAACTAGTTCTCTGAATTAATTTCTATCTATTAAACCTAATTCAGCTGACAATCTTGTGATAATTGAAATATATATTGAGCATTGTCTGAGATACTAAACTATGTACTCCTGAAGTCGTAGTCAGAGGATGAATGATGTGAAACTCACTTCAAAAGATAAAAGTTGTGGTTTATACTAATAAAGCAACAATATTCTGGATAAAACGACTGACCTTTCTTTTATTTACTTACTCAGTTGAGAGGAAAAATTTCTACATTTTAAACAGCAGTTGATAAGGTAATTTTGTTATAATACACTTGTGTAGTATGACGAGTTTTCCATAGAATTTTTTAGGTATGCCAACAGCTACATGTGGTTTGATTTCACATAAGTGTTCTAAAAAACATCATAAACAATTCTGAAACTTCGAATGTTGTACAAGTACAATTTTTTAAATGATCGCATTGCGATCCTTATACGTCCTGATCACATTACAGAAAACAAAGAGTTCTGATACTATATTAGATTGATTGGAGCTAAACATTTACATCATTGGATGTTGACGTGATGGTTTAGAAACCTACCTCTAGATTTTAAGATCCCTAGTCGGATGATAGATGAGGGTTGATGATGAGTCCCACACTATGACGAAACAGCTGTCCAAGACTTCTTAGTTCTCAGTGGTTCTCTAATTAATATTGGTAAGTGATATAATTGAGAAACAAAATCTTAATATAATCAGAACTACAATAGGTTCACCAATCAAACTAACATAAAAAATAACAACTTGTCACCATAACTTTACTTTAACTAATTGCTGAATACCGTATAAATTACAGGAATGTATATCGAAAGCATTCCAACGATGGCAAAATGTTAGCAGTGTAACGACAAATACACTTCATAATTAGTCTTGTATGGAGGTAATAAGATTCATTTTAGAGACCATCAATTCATCTATTGATGACCACCTTTCAAGGCAACTATGACTAGACATTAATCAACTGCTATACTTAAAACATGTACAAATTAAATATTTTATCTTAATCCAATCTAAATTCAAAGTTTCAATGTAAGTTAGCACTCACTCTGTACTGTTATTCATTAATGTGATCGTTAACCAAGATCCATAAGGTATGTTAATAAAGAAGTATTTAATTTTACACTGTTTGAATAAAATTTCCAAACTAATTATAATACCAACTGATAATCTGACAAAACTTGTTGAACTGTATCAGCTTTTTGAATTTTATCTTGACTAATGACCTCAAATAGTTTCAATTATTTAGAAGTGACAAAAGAGGCGCAGAGAGATAATTAGTTCCTATACATTCTGGAAATAAGACTGGATTTGAATGAAGTTACAAAATCTTATCTTCTGTTTTGCCACAGAATGTCTGAAAAGCGTGTAGGATTCATGTATTCTGTTTAGTTTATGGTTATAGTTATGTAATACATGAAACGTTCGCTTTTCTTACAACTATTTCCCTTGATAAATATTGAAATATTAGTGATTACTAAAAAGTCTCGCTGAACCTATCATATAGAAACGAACAATGTGTGAAAAACCTGCAATCAACAATGACACATTTACTAAATAGATGAAATGTGACTAGCAGGTGAATCGAAGGCACAATTCTAACCTTATTGGTGACTCATCAAGTGGATATATCTACATACAAGTGTTGTTGTTCACGCCTGGACTCCAAACTAATATCGTTCGCCTCAAACGCCCAAAATGTTACGCGATGATATAATGAGTTCAAACAGATATCCATATATACAATTCGGTGATACAATGATTCAATCAAAACAATCGGATCAAGAATCATGTAAACTAGCTAATAATGAACAAAATTCAGTCGTAAACATCGTTTACGTGATGATTCAAACTAATTAAAATCTAAGCAAAGATGGATGGTGGTAATCAGCGGAACTCAGGACGCGTTTCGTCCTATTTAGGACTCCTCATATGGATGTATCTAATTTCATTTAAATGTTTTTTTACTGGTTTGTCTAAATTAAAAATCAGTATATTTTTAGGAAAACAAATCAGTGTTATCAACTAACTGAATGTTGTGCATGTACACATAACCTTGATAGTTATCTGAAACAAAATCGAAATAAATATTTTCTTCCCTCTAGTACCCTTCCTAGCCTCTCCCTCTCTCTCTACACTACTCCTCTTCCATAATCACATCGATCATATGAATCACGGGATATGGTCGAATTTCGCAACTATATTCAATGATAATCCCATACATTCTATCAATTAATCATTATTATGGAAGTGCAACTGATGTAAACGAAAATCCATCAAAAAAATTAATTTTATGATATAATGACCATTCGGGGAATCTGAAAAAGGCCTGAAGTCTTCTGCAAAAAGGCTGAGTAGATGGTGTCAAAAAAAGTTAGTTGTTAGGATCACAATTCTATTGAAAAACGAATCTCTTGAGTAGTAGTCAAGACAATATGAGATTATTCATTTTTTTATTTGTCCAATAAAAGTGAGATATTCAACATTTTCGTTCATTTTTCCATTCATTTGGTGAATGAATACATTGCATAAGAGTATAATTCTCACTGACAACTTCATTTCAATCATTTAAAAACATTTACACTTCGTTGAATAAAGTACTGTATCCCATTCCAACTTATAGAATAAAAAGATTAAATATGATGAGAATTAGTGCTTGAAATGCAATCTTTAGTTAACGTGGTGCTCTTAAACGCAACAATCACCTAGTGAATGAACGAAAATATCCTAGAAAATGTTTAGTATTGAACATATATTTGACACTAGAAACCGGATTTGCTACAGATTCATGGATGTCTATTGTATCTCTGCCCTCATACCTCTAACAGCACTCAAGACCACTGTATTCATGATCAATCTCCTTCTTCAATTCCTACTATTCCTTCTACCTTGACTTTCAACACTAAACTTCCTCTTCCGGTTTCCTCCTCAAGTGTCACCATGGCCAACGATTCTAGTGCGCTAAACGCTGTCCCAGGTCTACTAAAACCTCGCTCTAAACTACACATTGGAGCCTTCAACGTACGTACCCTATGCCAAATCGGTCAACAGGCCTCCTTAGCTAAAACCCTAGAATCTCGTACGATTGATGTATGGTGTGTCTCCGAAACACGCATACAGGATCCAAGTGTGGTCATTCACTTGACCTCACCTCGCCAAAATGGACAGCCAACGAAATACACCCTCCGTGTATCTGGCGACCCGTTGGCTAGTTCTCGTGGACTTGCAGGTGTAGGCATAGCATTAAGTACAAGGGCAGAACAGGCACTATTAGAATGGATCCCCGTTAACAGTCGCCTGTGTGCTGTCCGGCTAAATGGCTCCGTAAGAACTCGGAAGGATAGGGACACACGTCGTTGCCTTTTCGTCGTTTCTGTCTACGCTCCCACTGACTGCAGCCATGATGAAGTGAAAGATAACTTTTACAGAAAACTCTCTAAGCTTCTTCAGAAAGCTAAGCGCTCAGACATAGTAGTCGTAGCGGGTGACTTTAATGCCCAGGTAGGCAGCTTAAATCAAACAGAAAGACATTTAGGTGGGTGTTTTAGTATTCCGGCTCAACGAACCGATAATGGTGATCGTCTGTTGCAACTATGCTCAGACAATCGTTTATGTTTAGCAAGCACTAATTTTAAGCATAAGGAGAGACATCGTTTAACATGACGACCACCTGCACCAAACCAACGATGGACTCAAATAGACCATATTGTCATCAGTCATCGTTGGAGAGGCTCAATAGAAGATTGTCGCTCGTATTGGAATACTTGTTTAGACTCTGATCACGCTTTAATACGAGAACGCATTTGTCTGCGCCTCAATGGACGCAGGAAAAGTACACTAAGAAGACCCATTAGGATTGAACTGGAGGACGAGAAAGCCAGAAACAACTGAGTTTACATCTAGACAGTTCTGTAAACGAGACTGTCCCAGATGCTGCTTGGAAAGACACACGAACAGCTGTGGAAACAGCAGTAACATCTATTAGTTATTTAAACCACAGGGCTCCAAAAAACCAGTGGATTTCTTCTAAGTCTATTTCACTGATGGATTCGCGTAAACTCATCCCATCATGCTCTGAACACGACGAAGAGCGTAAACAAATTAGATCTAGGTTAACTAAAAGTCTAAGGAACGATCGTGAGCAGTGGTGGGCAACGGAAGCAAAATAGATGGAAAAGACAGCGGCTGTAGGCAACACCAGGCAACTATTCAGACTAATAAAAGAAACTGGAATTAAGAAGTCAAGTGTAAGTGAGACAATCTCGGAAAAAGACGGAACCCTTATCTGCTCTCAACCCAAACGTTTAGAACGATGGGCGGAACACGTTAAGGAGCAGTTTAACTGGCCTTCAGCTACTGCACAACTACCCACTATTCCCAGAAAACCTGAATGGAACATTGAAGTAGGCCCCCGACCCTACTTGAAGTTCAAAAGGCTATAAGTAATCTGAAACGAGGAAGAGCAGCTGGTCCAGATGGATTGGCTCCAGAGGTCTTTAAATATGGTGGTCCAATTTTAGCGATTAGGTTGACTAATATTCTGGCTAAAATCTGGGAGACGGACGTAATCCTATCTGACTGGTCACAATCACTGATTGTCCCAATATATAAAAAGGGGTCCAAATCATCCTGTGATAACCATAGAGGGATTAGTCTGACTAACATAGCATCTAAAATACTAGCCTCAATAATTATCGACTCGTGAACTGTAAACACGAGAAAATCAGGCTTGCTTCAGACCTGGTCGTGGCTGTATTGACCACATATTCACCATTCGTCAAGTTTTAGAGCACAGACATGCTTATCGGCGTCCGACAATGATAGTTTTTCTTGACTTGAAAGCAGCATTTGACTGTGTAGACCGAGAGGTTCTGTGGCAGTGTCTGTCATTGAAAGGTGTACCTGAGAAGTACATAAACCTTGTGAAGGCTCTTCACTCGAACATTACCAGTCGAGTGAGAGCTTATGGCAAACTGTCATATGATTTTACAACCTCAAGTGGTGTCCGTCAAGGCTGTCCACTATCTCCATTTTTGTTTAACTTCATTATGGACCTGTTGCTGGAAATAACACTCTCGTCGACTGAATTTTCGGGCATTGATCTACCAGGAGGTTCACTTATCGACTTAGAATACGCAGATGACATAGTCCTGTTTGGTGAAGACGCTGGCAAAATGAAGAGTCTTCTGTTAGAACTGAGTAATAATGCCAGGATGTTTGGGATGCGTTTCTCCCCATCCAAATGTAAATTGTTACTCCAGGACTGGCCTGCGTCAACATCTGAACTAAGGATAAGGAGTGAAGTAGTCAAACGCGTCGACAACTTCACCTATCTTGGAAGTCTGATCAGCCCTAAAGGGTTGGTGTCTGACGAAATCTCAGCACGGATTCAGAAAGCTCGTTTGGCTTTTGCCAACTTACGTCACCTATGGCGAAGACGAGATATCCGTCTATCAATTAAGGGACGGGTATACTGCGCAGCAGTTCGTTCTGTTCTACTTTACGGCTGCGAAACATGGCCATTAAGAGTAGAAGATCCTCGTAAGTTACTAGTATTTGACCACAGATGCCTTAGAAATATTGCTCGCATCTGCTGGGATAACCGGGTAAGTAATAGTGAGGTTAGACACAGGGTATTAGGGAATGATGGTAAATCAGTTGATGAGGTGATGAATCTTCATCGACTGAGATGGTTGGGTCATGTGTTACGTATGCCTGAACACCGATTACCACGACGCGCTATGATGACTAGTATTGGGGATGGTTGGAAGAGAGTTAGGGGCAGTCAAACCAAAACATGGCATCAGTGTTTGAAGTCACTAACTTCTAGTCTGAGCCATGTTGATAGATGCAGACCACTTGGTTGGGGTCCATGTGACTATCGTAACCAATGTTTGGAGACTCTGAGTGACATGGCTCAGAATCGATCACAATGGCGTAGGTGTATACACTCTTTATCTTCCCTTAAACCTTGAGATTAAAATTACCTCATAACTTTTTTCCTTCCCATACTGTATCCTTATATACAACCTTTCTTTATATACTACCACCACTAAATTAATTACGTCTATGAATCCGGTGTTCATCTTGTTTTGCTAACGAGGTATGGCAACTTGGACAGATGCATATATGTGCCTGGTCCTACGTTGTCGCTGACTGACTGACTGATTGTATCTCCCGAAACATTACTTCATTATCTTAATTTAAATTATCGCTGAATTAGAATTCACATGTGAATGATACTACTTAGTTATGGAAACTGAAGTATGTGGAGCAGAGTTAATTTATTTCAAATCAACTTTCATTTTTGCGGAACATACGGAACTCACCTCCATCCTCCAATTTGTTAACTATAAGACAGTAGTGAAGGATTGCTACGAGTGTTAAAATGATTGAAATTCTCAGTTAAAAATTTATTTGAAACTCCGTTGTAAATGTTCACAAACAAATTTATCCAAAACGCAATCGAAAACTGTAAAAATCCACTGATCACAAAATCTTAAATATTGTCATGTTTTTAGTGATGTACTTAATACTGATTGTATTACACTGGGCTCGTCGCTGTACGGACACCAGTCTAAGTGATTCAACTTATGCTCTGATGTTATCAAATTTGAACTAATTAGCAAGAAACCTTAGACGCAGGATAATATTTATGTTGTGATTGCTTGTTGTTCATAATAATTGATTTTCGATGACGGGTTTGTAAGATTTTAACCTGAACATCGCTCTTACTGTTTCGGATCTAATAGTCACAGATACTTGAATCTAAAATGTTACCTGGAGAATTTTCGTGACTATAGTTCAAATCATTTGATCATTTGCTTTCTCAAGAATATCACACAATAAATTTGCTAGATCATAAACAAAATTCATACAGCTATGAATGAAAGCAACCGATAATCTAAATTCAGTAGTTGAATTCATTAGTCGATCTAACCTAGGCCACCAGCGAAAACCTGGGAGCACTGGACGGAAGTTTAGTCCTATTATGAGACTCCTTAGAACTGCCCATCCACAGGTTAAGTGTTCGTGTGTGAGACCGAAGGTCCTGGGTTTTAGTCTTGCATGAGAGATCGTGGATGAGCACTTTTGAGGGGTTTTATACCAGGACGAAACTTCCACTCAGTTTTTACAGGTTTTCAATGGTGGTCTAGCTTAGATCAACTATTAAAAGTAATACAATCTCTACGAACCTCCATTCTGATTATAATCTTAATTCAAGCAATAAGTTTATCATTTTAACAGAGTGAAATAACGGATTAAAGTTCGTCAAATTACAAATTCATTTTAATAATAATATTCTCTGATCACTAGGTAATGACCAATGTCACGTTTTTCTAATGTTTTAATGCTAATCGAATTCTATCAACTAATTTATGGTGTTATTATTAACATGAGTTACTCAACATCATGTGTACTATGCTGGGTGGTGCGAGATAGTTGAAAATAGTGTACAGAAAACTTCAGACATAAGTTTTGTGATTGATAGAATTTAATGAACATTAAAATACCGGACAAAGATTATGTATGTCACCTCTCAATAATCAGTTAATTGTAATACCCCATTCTTACAAGAGGTTAATTTAACTATTATACTATTTTATTGATGGCAACTGTTTACTGTTCATATACTTAAACTCATACTTACTTACTTACTTACTTACGCCTGTTACCCTTCGTCGAGGAGCATAGACCGCACACCAGTATTCTCCTTCCAACCCTGTCTTGGGCAATCCTTTCTAGTTCTTTCCAGTTAACATTCATCCTTTACATATCTGCTTCTATTTCCCAGCGTAATGTGTTCTTTGGCCTTCCTCTTTCCCGATTCCCTTCCGGATTCCAAGTTAGAGCTTGCCCTGTAGTGTACATTGGTGTTTTTCCTTAATGGATGTCCTATCCACTTCCAACGTCTTTTCCTAATTTCCTCTTCAGCTAGAAGCTGGTTTGTCCTCTCCCATAAAACACTGTTGCTGATAGTATCTGGCCAGTGAATGTTGAGTATTTTGAGTAGACAACTGTTTATAAATACTTGTACCTTCTTGACGATGGTTGTAGTAGTTCACCACGTTTTAGCTCCGTGCAGTAGGACTGTCTTGACGTTCGTATTGGAGATTCTGACTTTGAAATTAGTTGACAGTTGTTTTGAGTTCCATATGTTCTTCAATTGTAGAGATGCTGCCCTTGCTTTACCAATCCTCGGTATTTAAACTCTACAAGTCACAAATCCGATGAGACTATAATTTATGGATGAACTGATCAGGTTTAGGATTACAGATCTTGGAATTGGATGCGAAATTCATTCATCCATCTGACTAAATAACGTTTTGGCGTTTTAACTGATGTCAGTTCATGATAAAAACTATAAATCTTATTCCTAATCCTAACCATCAATTATAAATCATAGTTTTTATTCTTCAAACTGCTTTATAACCCTCAATTAGCCCTAATAAGTAGGTGAACATTCTAAAGGTCGCTTTAGCGTCACTCGAAAGTCATCCATAAATTATAGTCTCACCACAAATTCTTGTTAGAAATTCAAGACTAATCAAAAAATAACTTGGTAATGAAATAAATAAAACAATTTAACTGAACAGGTTTTATATAGTTGAAATCATGAGTCAAATGAAGCTAGACCACCATGGAAACCCTGGGAGCACTAGAAGGCCGTTTTGTTCAATTGTGGGACTCTCAGCAGTGCGCATCCATGATCCCGCCTCGCGAGATTCGGTCTCGCATGCGAGCGCTTAACCTCTAGACCACTGAGCCGGCATCCAACGGGTTTGTATCTCGCGAGGTGGGATCGTGGATGTGCATTGCCGAGGAGTCTCGCAATAGGACGAAATGGCCTTTCAGTGCTCCCAGGTTTTGCATGGTGGTCTAGCTTCAATTGACTCATGACTTCAACCATATAGAATTACTAAAATCTCCACAAAACCCGTCTAATAATGAACAAGTTTTGTAAATATTACTTTTATTTGTAAATTTTCAACAGTTCCACAGTTCAGATCGGCTCATGACAAAATTACTCTTTATACATCTCTTCTTATTTTCCAATCAATACAGTTAGGATTTAACATTTAGGTCAGTTGAATGACTGCCATTTTGACTAACTTGAAAAATTCCACCATAATGCTCTTTTCTTGAGTCAACTGAGCAAAATATCATATTGCTCCTTACATTGTTTATATTTGATATGACAGTGTATACTACTTAGTATGCAATATACGCATACGTTACCAAGACAATAAGTCATATCATATAGATCGTAAATACAGTGTAAAGCTGAATGGTACTTTATCTTATCAAGTAATTTGTGAAGATTCAATGCTTATTGAAGGTGATTTCATGAAATAAATATCTGATAAGTCCCAATATGAGACAAAGTGACTGTCCACCTTCGCATATTTTTCAGTAATTATTGTCATATTGAATTATACAACAAATGATTTGATTGGTTACAATTGAGTGTGAGGATTTCCACTTCCTCAGTGCTGACATTGTGGACTGAATTTGAATACTGCTTGTCAAAATACATGTTTTTTGCACTAGTTCTATCAACATTCTAAACGCTTACAATCTGGTTGTAGTTTAACTAATTAGATAACATTAGAATTCAAGACGTGCATTTCATTCCCGTTAAAGATCCGTCAGAGGAATCCAACAGGAATCTAACAAGACTTGGATCAGTACTTTTTACTTGAATCTTTATATGGATGTTCATTAGTCTCTTGATTGATGTTACCTATAGACTGTTTTGATAATGTCAGTCAGTAGATCAGTGTTTGTTGCCCAGAAGAGAGTTGGATGGAGAAGGCTGGTGGTCCGTCTATGCTCCACCACGATGGGTAACAGGTGTAAGCACAGAAAGCAAGTAAGTAAGGTAAACATTGTTGTGCTTTTGTCAAGACCACTGAAAATAAATCTAACGCTCTATTTTTATTTTAATGATAAATAACCTTTCAAAGTTATTAGTTTTGAAGGCATTCTTCATTGACACTCACCTTGCTAGTTTAAATGGATACTGCTATTTGAGGGTGCTCTACCAAGCATTGTTCCCTTACTCCTGCAAAGCCTACTTGAGACATTTTTTCTCCTCTAAACATACAACTTGTAAATCATAAATTTCTCAGTTTAAATATGTTGTATCCCCTTCTTCATGGTTTGCCTTTAAGAATCACTCTCAAGGTATCTAAATACCATTATTATATGATACCAGCGTGTTCAAAGTATCGTTACCACCTAAAATGCAGTAGTAACATCCGCCCTGAGAGTTAGGTCCCTTCAAATGACTAGTGTCAAGTTCCAAGTATTAATTTTAATGAAACATTAGAATAGATGATAAATTGAATCTCATACAATCTCACAATATGAATATACTTTCACCTGACTATCGTCATTATCGATTTATAGTTAAACTGTTTATCGAAAAAAAAACACCCCTTCAAAATCATTTTGTCGGTTGTGCCAAATAGTGTGCAAAAAAAAATTTCATTTTTCAAATTGTGAAAAACTGTACTTTGATTTTTGTAGATAATTCTAAATCGAAATACTCTTGACTAAACCTTTTATTTGTTTGCCAAATAAACAATTCTAGTTTTCAAACATATAATTAAAGTTATTGAATTGATCTAAAGATAAGTTGATGAGAAAAATAATATTAGCTAGCGAAATATTTTACAAATCACTTGAGATGACAAAAGACTGAAATACAGAGTCTACGAATGACTGATCAATGTGATGCTTGCCTACTGATTTGCAGTACTGATCAAATCCTATCAATCAAGTTGCAATATGGCAACTAAACTACGTTACTTGACATCATGTTCACTACATTTTCATAATTGGTGATGAAATGTAGTCAGTAAGATTAAACAAACATGATATTAACTACTATTCAATGATCGATCAATGTTTATACCCCAATCCGAAAGAAGATCATTAGTGCCTCGAATACCGCAATGATTATGTCCAAGATTATGAAACTGGTTGACCAGGATTCGAATTCACCAAGGGGGAATCGTTTTCCTCCAAACTGCTGTTATGCCACGCTGATGAGTAGCAGGGAGAGAGAAACCTCGGTCCATGTTTTCCTTTGGACTACTTTCAATCACCCAACGACTTGTACATTTACAAGTGTATTTAGCCCGCAGTACAAAAAAACAATCTGGCATTCATTTATTAACATAAATAACAAGTAAATCATAGTTGGTAAGTTTTATTCGTCACAGATGACTTTCGGTTGTTGTATCATTGACGTTCTAGTGAGAGGTATTAACTGGTGAATGAATTATTGGCAAGCTTTCCACTCTTTACAGATTACATTAATAATAAGTCGTTGAAATTCTGTTACTTAATTTTGTGTCATGTATTAACTATGTATTTAGTACTTTTTCAATCTACGAACTATAGTCCACAGTAATTATACCCACTTACTTACCTACTTACGCCTGTTACCCTTCATGGAGGCCAGTTATTTAATCACATGAATGTTAAGTTCAAAACATTTATTCTACTTGTATCTATCAATCTAGTTTTCTGAAGTCTTTATTTAGTTTTTGGAAATATCGGAGCCTATGTTTATCATTAGTTCTGTTACAAATATGTGGTTACGATACTTTGAACATGGTGGTATCATATAATAATGGAATTCAGATACCTTGAGAGTTATTTTTGAAGGCAAACCATGAAGAAGGGGATACAACATATTTAAACATAAGCGTATACGGATAAATTTGTGACTTACAAGTTGTCTGTTTAGAAGAGAAAAAATGTCCAAAGTAGGCTTTGCAGGAGTAAGGGAACAATGCTTGATCTAGTACCTTCAACATATCAGTCTCCATTTAAACTAATAACTTTGAAAGGTTATTTATCAGTAAAATAAAAATAGAGCGTTAGATTTATTGTCAGTGGTCTTGACAAAAGTACAACACTGTTTACCTTACTTACTTGCTTACTGTGTGTGCTTACGCCTGTTACCCATCGTGGTGGAGTATAGGCGGACCACCATCCTTCTCCATCCAACTCTGTTTTGGGCAATCGTTTCCAGTTCTTTCCAGTTGCTATTTATTCTTTTGATGTATGCTTTCTAATCCCGACGCAGTGTGTTCTTTGGTATTTCTCTTTTCCGTTTCCCGTCAGGATCTAGGTGATCATGGAATATTTGATTCATTTTGACAGTAATCCTTTCTTAATTAATTACAGCTGGTTTTTGATAATAATCGAAAAAGCAGTAACCTGTCAAGATTTATCCTGTTTGATGATGTAACTCCGTATCATTTTCCTTATTTTACTGGGATATGTATCACTCAAAGTTGGCATTCAACTTAATTGAAAACAGTGCTCATGTTTATTACATTTAGTGTGTATATTTATGTATTTCATTTTAACATTTTTGATTTGTTATCATTTCACTTGAAGAATGGGAAACAATTAGATCAGATTCTTACATTGATGAACACCAACTGGAGAACTGTTATTTATCCTAATTATATTGGAGTACAGCAATAAAAATAGAAGTATACGTTTTTCCAGTGGTCTTTTCTTACAGCTGAAATTATCTTTCAAATATCCTCTTCTCTAAATCTTGGCAATGAAGAGAAAATGGTTTATAGATAAACGTCACTACTATAGTTTATTAGTTCGAATTCCTGGATGAAGTGTGAGATTGTTCAGTTAACTGATGTAACATTTCACTACGCTTTATTGATTGATTTATTGCACGACAGTTAGCTGTGTTTCAGTTCTCAGCTATGAATTGGGGAATTCGAGGTTGGGAATAAGTATAATTTCATTACAGATGTCATTTGTTCATTACTGGGGTTTCGTGCAGTAACAGATTGATTATAAGTCCTTTACTAAAATACCGGAGTATTGATGAAATATAGTTGAAATAGATTTGAATGCTGAAATTTAAAGAAACAACTACAGTGACCTCTCTGACATAATTAAGTTATATTTATAAAGTTCATGGATAGACAAATAAATAGTCTGCATTCTAAGAACTCTAATGGGATGTTTCATTATAAATACATAAACAGGGTGTAGCAAACAATTTATTCGTTACCAAATATTCGTAAAGATATGTGTTTTGCAGAATAATTCGCTATGGAAATTCGAAGTTTACATGACGAACTGACTTTAAACAATTGTTATAAACCAAGGTATACCGGACAAGTGTTTCACGTTAGCATTAAATGTTTTAATAATCAAATGCAATCAGCACTTAAGTTTGCAAAAGTCGTAGTTCAATGAAAGAATGAAACCATTCTATCAAATGAAATCACGCAATTCATGTATGATTTACTTTTATGGGTTATTCATTTCAAATTCATGATGTCTCATTGTCAAATGTTTGTAAAGTGAATTTTGACTCAAATTCTAAACTTCTGAAGCTTGACAAGTTAACATCCCTGGATCGAGTAACATTACTTCAAAGATACTTATCGAACAGAAATCAAAGTTTTTTCATTTGTTCATTGCTTGATTACTCAGTATCAAATAGTATCATGTTCGTCTAGTCCTTAATACTGACAGAATTCTATCAACTAAGTTGCAATGTAGTCACTAGTCTTGGTTACATACCTTAATATTGTATACCTTAATGTTCGTCAACTGTCATGAAGGTCCAGAAGAACACAGATGTCGTTCTAGTTAACACTCCTCAGAAAACTAATGCTTGTGGTAGCCTGGGGTTCTTGTGGGATCTGTACTAGTGTTACTCAATGTCAATCGGAAGAGTTGTCATAGAGCTATTCTGAAAATAACTAGAATCCAATGGAATAACAAGACTTAGACTACATGTTAATCAAAAGAATCTTATCAGTTCTGAAGACTCAAGAAACATAACATTGGTTTTTAGACAGCGATCGATCAATGTAAATGTCTCAGTGCTTCGTGTGATCGTAATTTTAGTACTATTGTTTATTTAAACGCATAAACATTGATACGACGGAGCACCAAATTTTATAAGCTTCACAAAAATCACTGAATTTGTGAATGGGCTGTGATCCTGTCCGGGTGCTCAAGCCGAAGCAGGTGGTTTCCCTAGAGGTCTACTCCCGAGGCCTTTAACCTAGAGGTGTCATCTACATGACAATGTGGCAACGTTAAGAGATGCACATCGAGAATTGATTATACGCAATTTGTTCCTTCTGGATCCTGGAACCTATGTGAACCATTAGTTTAAAATCAGGGTTTTCTAAATCCCTCAAGTGAATACTCCCTACCCTTCAACCCACTTCAAGTACCGAACATTTACTTTTCGTCCTCTCAACTTCGTAAGTAACACCCGCTCCATGAGGAGGAAGTTATTAGGGTGTCGCTGACAGTGGGTATATACACATGGTCATATGAAAACATTTCAAGAGAAAGAGAGCTCTTCGCACCCATAGTCTTGACAATACTAGGGCATTTTGAAGCTAGTAGCTCAGTGATGACGTTTCTGACAGTCAAACAGGGTGATTTTGTTTCCAATCTTACGAGATCAATCAGTTAACACTAGGATAAACCTCACTGAAGAGTCTCAGCTAATAAAAAATCTTAGTCTCTACTGAGTTTCCAACACACTGACTTCATCCACTTAGTATTAAAATATACGTTATTTATAGAGTTATGATTAATAGTGAAATTTTGGTAGCCTCAATAAAGTATTCAAGACTGTTCATAATTCGTGAGTTCTTAAATTTATTAATAGTTCTGATTAACTAGAAATAATCCTCCAATTTTCGTTCGACTTTCAGTGTTAGTAATTGGTTTGTCCTCATCATCTCATAATGAGATTCTAACGACGTTTCATTGACAATTGAAAATTGATAATTTCGAATTATCTTCTATGCTACTTATATCCATCTTTACATCCAATTTTCTGCTTTAAAAAATTACCTATGTTTCGAAAGTAAAATGTAACACTTATGGATTCTTATCACACCCGCGCACATACACGTACACAAAAGTTGCATTACCTATACAAATAATTTTACAGTTCGTGTTTAAAACGTCAAATACCAGTTAAATATTTGTCTGTCTATATGAAAATGCATGTATAAATGCATGTACTTGTGGAACAAGGTACATTGGCCGTAACCAGCACTCGCTTTCAATTCGGATACGGGAAAATGTCCCTGTCGGGTATTGTAAGGATGAGAGGAACGCAGTTAGAAGTTCCATACTTAAACATCTAATTGAGTGTAATCATTCTACTGATCCATAGTTTGATTTTAAGGTGGTATATACGATTCGTCCAAATCTACGTAGATTTCTTCGTGTCCAACTCCTAGAAGTAGTCACCATCCATGAGCTCAAGCCAGAACTATGCGTACAAAAGAAGTACGTCCTATCGTAGTCACTGCTCTGGCTTTAATTTATTATTATCATCCCTGCATTTCTCTCTTAACTTCTGTCTCATATTTTCATTATTTTATTCATAAATCCTCATGGATCACGTCATTTACTTCACACCTCTATTGTGATAAAAATTTTTAATCATCTTACTACATTCACGTCATGATTCGTTACTAACTTATTAAGTCTAAAGTTATTATTCATATTAAATAACCTAGTATCACAATCTTTCTATTATAACATCTCAGTAATTCCTTGTTCACATTTCTTGCGGACCTAGTACCAGCTTCAATTGATTCATGATCTTCTAAATGCCCTGGTACGGCCGAGAGTAACCAGAGTCCGCTCCCCCTCTCGAAATGCTCTCACATGGCCACGCGTATATAGCCTCTGACAAGGAAGTCCTACTCACTGCCTTCTCGTGGCGTTACTGTTGTTTACGAAATCGAGAAGACGAAAAGCGAATGTCCGGTGCTTAAACCGGGTTGGTGGACACGGAAAGTTCACCTAGGAGAGTTGGAAAACCCTGATTCCAAACCAATGGTGCACATGGGCTCCAGTATCCTGAAGGAACAAATGGCGTATGAATCAACCATTGGTGACCGGCTACCATGGGACTGCATCTCCTCACGATGCTCCATTGCCTTGTGGATCAGACCTTTAGGTCAAAGGCTCCGAATGTGGCCACCTAAGAAAACCACCTGCTTTAGTTCGGGCACCTGGGGATTATCACAGCTCTCACATAAATCAAATGAGATTTGTGCGGCGCATATATATCTGCTGCCCTTTTGTACAAATATTCATGTGTTTAAATAATAATAGTATTAATAATAATAATGATACATGATCTCAACTATTAGAACTAGTACTTTAACAAAACATTTTCATATATATGTATACGATTGTACATCATAATATTAAATTCGTTGAAAAGAGATCCCTTCGCTAAACTTCGTGCTCTTAGCATATACTACTGTCTACCAGTAATACTACACTACACATTTATAGATACACAGATACACATACATACATACATAGGCAAATAGACTTTTGATTGGATTAACATCACTCCTATAAATGGTCAATAGTTTCTCATCCTTGTATTGTAGTTAAGTAAATTAGCTTAACTACTATTAGTTCATATATATTTCTTTTTAAAATAATAATACAACTGCTGGCTGTTTCGATCATTAAAAGCATCATCAGTAGTTATAATAATCTTATCATTATTAGTATCTATGCAGTACATATCTACTCTACTAATAATTAATAATTTCTATATACAACGGACAATTAGCAACAATGATAGAAATCAATTAAATTTTGAAATTTTTCCCTAATCAATTTTCCCCATAACAACATACAAGTCATGTTGAAAAAACAAACAAACAAACTTCCAAACGTTAATTTCATTACCATACCAGTAATACTGATATTATAATGTTGATTATTTCATATGTATGTGCCTGATTGAAGTGTCACATGGAAATCTATTGACTTTTTGCACTAAATCGAATATATATTACTTATAAGTCAATTGATTGATTACTGAAATACAGAATCACAAATATAAGATGTGAATAAAACACACACATCATTTAAACAATCGAGATAGGTTATATTGCATATTGTGTATATTATAGCATGTATGTGTGTTGCTGTTGTGGTGGTAGTGGTGTGTAGTGTGTGTACCTACACTTTACACTTTTTGAGCAAAGTTTGATCAGACTTGGCTAAATTGAGCGAGAAAGAGAGAGAGAGCAGAACCAAGTTGGCTAAGAGACAAATTTTTTTTGAAAAATTTCGTTGTTGGCTGACTTGGTTCCTTATATAATACATAATACATATATACAAAACACGTACATATAAACACACCTACAGATTGAACATATTCGTCGAATTTCTCTCCATTAATACCTATTACACACTATTGTACATTTATCTATCACACACACACACTGAAACTAACATGTAAGTGTGCTAATGCACTTACTTACGTGACACAAAAAATCACAGTACTATTATTATTATTATTATTACTATTACTATTAACATTATAATTATTATCACTATTAATCTGACGTGGATTGTTCTTATTCACATTAATTACCATTGGAGGAAATCAGGTCTACACACTTTTAGTGATTTTGTTTTTAAAAAAAACCAAAGAACATAATAGTTAAGAACTAATTGTCGAGGGAATTATATGTAAACAGTATGGAGTCTACCGAGGTTAATTGTTCAGAAAATTCGGCTATTCAAGAAACTACAACAACTATTACTACTGCTACTTCTACTACTATTGTAAATAAGATAACTACTGATAAGACTACTACTGAAGATCATTATGATATTCCTAATAATCAAACTGAAGTATTAACAAAGACAACTCATTCGGATACATGTAATAATAATGATTTACAATCAAATGTTAATTCTTATGAAAACACTCTTACAGAATCAAAGGTATCTGTTGATGAAGTAGAAAATTCACAGGATCTTAACAAAACAAATACTGGAATAACGATAATAAGAGATGAAACAATGAATCCACATATTGATACATTCAAAAGTGAAGTGATTCCAATGAATACTGATGTTTCTACAGAAAACACTGATGAGGTTAAAATGAAAAAAGACAAAACTCATATGGAAACAAGTGAACAACTACAGCAAAATAGTTTGAAAAATAATGAAGACATTAAAACAGAAGTTGAATTATCTTTCACAAAAAATTCACCAGATATATCAACCCGTAATAATTCATCAATAAATCAATCCAATGAAAATTATATTACAGCACATGAGGAATCAGTTGTAAATAATGATAAAGATGATGATAAAAATAGTCCGAAACATCCACATCGACCACCTCCACCAAAATTAAGTCAGACTAAACATACATCAGGATCACTTTCATACAGTGGAGGAGAAAATGATGAATTAACAAGTAAAAATGACAATTCACAGATAGATAATAATAATAACTATGAAACTAATCCGAAGACATCTTTGAAACAACAGCAGAATGACCAGCAAAAACCTCAATATAAACGTCCATCAATGAAATCAAATATTAAACATGTATTTACTAATCTGAGAAAAAGTTTTAAACGTAAAGATAAACCATCAGTCAAACGTGTAGTTAGTGATCATGATGATGTTGAGAACAAGTATACATACAATAGTCAACAACCAATGACAACACATTCATATTACAATAATAGTAATAATTATAATGATCATAGAAATAAACAATCAAATTCTCTTTCAAGTTCAACTCCTCATCAGTACTATCGAAATTCCAATGAAATACAAGAAAATCAATCACAACTATCAAATGAACAATCGTTGAATATAGTAAGTTTGACATTTTTGTATGTAGAGAGAGAGAGTGTGTGTGTGTGAAGGATTAATGTGTACATAATATATAAACTTGTATTAGTCAAACCATGAGCTGAAGTCAATGAAAAGACTATTGAAAATCAAGAAACAAGAGGGGAATTTTTCTACTTTTCAGCTTAAAAATGCGAAATAACATTTACAGTAGTTCGTATCTATAACTACATGATGTACTGAATTCATGGTAGGTATGACAAATTTAGACAATGGATTCGCTGTTCATTGGGTGTTTTTCAATTATTTTATTGAAATTTATAGTGTAAGGTAATGTCTCGTTATTGGAAGTCAGTCAGTCATTCAGCTACAGTATAGGATCAGGAACATATATACATCGATCCAAGTTGCCATACCTCGTTGGCACAACAAGATGAACACCGAATTCATAGAAGTAGTTAATTTGGTGGTGGTAATATATTAAAGATAGGTTGTATATAACTATATAGTATAGGAAGGAAGAACGTTATGAAGCAATTTTAATCTTAAGGTTTAAGGGAAGATAAAGAGTGTATACACCCACGCCATTGTGATCGATTCTCATTGGAAAGGTACTGTCTAACTTTCAAATTTCATTCTTTTATACGAGGTAGTCTGACATTTTAGAATTTCAATGCGCCCGTCTTAATCATCGATTATTCACTGAGTAATGATTTATTTTATGTTTATTTAGTCCTTTAGTGCTAACTTATTCTGTCGATCAAGTTACGATGTAGACACTATCCTAAACGACTCAACACCAAATTGAGCTATTAGATAATTGAAGGTAATTGCTGGGAAGCTGTGAACCTAGGTATCATTCGTGGTGGAGCTCTTCCGTAAGGAGTGCCTGAAATATTAACGAATGATACTCCCTAGTGAATTCATGCCTGTGTTTGCAAGCTTTACATTCTCACATACCACCACTGAGTTTGTAGTTGCCTTACAAGTTTGAATTATCTAGTATTTTAGTATCAAAGAAGAAAGTGTTGCCAATATTGAACAGTTTATGTAATAAGAATCAGTAACAACTACCTTTCTTCAGTACTGAATTATATTGATGTAAAGTTTGCATTCCATAAATACTACTTTAATTAAAAATAATTATAGGAGTCTAGTTTGGTTGAAAATTATTGATTATGTGAGATTTTTTTATTTACATTGATTGGTCACCTAGTGGAGATCAATTATATATTGTCTTGGACTGATCGATTTGTATGGATCAAAGTTACAATGTAACTTGGTTTTAAATTACTTCGATTACTAAATGTATTTTCCAACACTTGTCCCATAGTTAACATGTAGTGACAAGACATAGTGTTCTGTGGTTAGTAAAGGTGAATATATATTCATCATGTAATTAAGTGACTTTTATCTTTTGTCATAAAAACATCCTTACAGAAGTACTGTTGTGTAGTTGTTGACGGAGTTTTGTTCTCTGAGTTGGATGGTTTAGTCGTGGAGCTTTCGTCGTCCTTCTGAACGACATCACCAGCACAAACTTTGGGTAGAGGTATACTTGTGTAGTGTTTAACAGGTCTAAAATTGCTATGTTGAACATATCAAGGGGTCACTTTGTTACAAAACCTTTCAATCAATCAGTCTTTGTTTCAATTTAATTTAGTTATAGTAAACCCTCAATGAAATCATTTCATTAGAGGTTGACTATATCATGGGCGAACAGGTAAAGTAGAAATACTAGAATAAACAAGGATTTCCATTAAAGACGTTTTTATATCGATGAGAATATTTATGAGATATTTAACAAAGAATAGATCCATAAATATATTAATATCACGTAGAAAGCAAACTTTTCTCAGTTATCAGAAGGGAGGTTTTGTGGAGATTTTTAGTAATTTTATAGTTGAAATCATGAGTCGGTTGAAGCTAGGCTACCATGGAAAACCTGGGAGCACTGAACAACCGCTTTGTCCTATTGTGGGACTTCTCAGAAGTGCTCATCCAAGATCCCACCTCGCGACATTTGAACTCAGGACTTATCAGTTTCGCGTGAGAGCGCTTAACCTCTAGACCATTGAGCCGGACGGTATCCAACGGTGTCGATGTTCAACTTCAACCAATCCGCAAAATTTCTCAGTTGCCCTAAAGAAAATTGCACTAGAACAAATGCTATTTGATGTATCAAATGACCTGGTATTACAAACTCGATCGTTCTCCAGCTTATCAGTCTGGTTCTATCCAAATATCTGATAATGAGATAAAATGAGTTAGTTGACAATTAGATAAATGAGATAATTAATGAATCGATTATTTAAATTAAAACTGATCATGTAAATATAAGAATAACATTGTACATATAATCTCACTGAGGTAATTTGATACTGTAAATGATTAGAGTCAGTAGAAGAGGTCATAGAAATTGGAGATAACTGACATTAAGACCACCGTGAAATCTATTTTCCTTAGTTCAGTCGATAAACTTTGAGGGTATAACCATGATTCTAAAATAAAAATAGACATTCGTATTTAGTTGTTATTGTAATCTATGCTCAATATGTCTTGGTGCACACTTCATTTGCCTAACTATATTATAGTGAAAGAGAACATAGATGAGGATAATCGATTATATCTGGCACAAAATTACGGAGTTACTTCAATAATTTATTTGCAAAATGTTCATTAATTGTTTCAGACTTCATTGTTCCTGAATTTCCATACCAATTGCTTTCTGTTGCTGTTCTTTCCTCCTTGATCTTCTCAACCTTCTGCTGCTAGACATTCTATTCCAGAGTAGCGTTATATATTACTTATGTCGACACAAGTAGCGCACACTAAAATACATGCTATCTCGGGCTTAGCGAAATTAGGATTTAAACCTAATGAGAGAGTAATTACTAAAACTCGTTGCTACAAAACTTTTAGTCAATGGGCAAATCACCTGCTTCTAAGTCTATCTCAAATTATATTTTATTCGAACACATAAACATTGGTAAAAGGGGGCACCAAATACATCTACGCCAGACAATAACAATGAGGCCAGTAGTACTTATCATTGATTTGTGCCTGTGATACTGCCCTGGTGCCGAAACCGAAGTAGGTATTTTTCTTAGAGGGCCACATCCCGAGCCTTTAACTTTAAAGTCTAATCCACAAGGAAGTGGAGCAACATCAAGATATGCAGTCCCATGGTAGCCGATGACTGATAACAGGTCATACGCCATTTGTTTCCTCAGGATCCTGTAGCCCATGTGTACGATTGGTTCGGACTCGGGTTTTGCGACTCTCCTAGGTGGATCCTTTATACCTATCAACCCGGTTTAAGCGTTGGAAATTTGCTTTTCGTCCTCTTGGTTTTGTGAACAACACCTTTTACGTGAGAAAGTAGTGATTAGGACTTCCCTGATAGTGGCTGTATACGCATGGCCATGTGAGAGCGTTTGGAGAGGGAGAGTGGACTCTCCCCACCAGGTCATTTGGGGGCATCCATCTTAAGACAACAATAATAACTGATAATATCATTTTAAAAATGATTAGTAATGCTGGGAAACAGATATGAGGAGAGTAAAGGGAAAAAGTGTGAAAAAGTATTCATTAATATGGTAGCGGATTTAAAGCATAAAATAAACGTTAAAAACTGAGTTCACATGTTTCAGAATCCATCGGTGATTAGATAGGAATTGTCTTTCTGTATTCTCTACTCGTGTATGAAGATTATCATTCAGAAATTTAATGATGAACTTGTCCAGGAGTAGCGTTATTCCTAAAAAATGACTACTCAGTAAAAGCTTTATTTACGTTTTCTATTCACAAAATAAACACATTGAACTACTTCAGTCGTTAGTAATGACATTTTCCAACTTTCTAATCTATAATCCAATCAATACTTTCGATCACACCCTTATACCACTTTACATAACCTACCTTGGGTTCTAATTTTATTGTTCAAATGCTAAATGAACATATACAGGCGGTAATCAAACGATGAAATCTGATAAGAGTAAGAGTCTATAGTCTGATTTTTTAGAGTTTCCCGAAAAAAAAAACAAAGATGTGTCAGGTGTGCTGGCAGACAACTTGAGTAATTCGAAAGGCGTAAGACTGTTCTTTCTTAGAATTTATAATTTGGCATATTTTCTTTGAAGACCATGTACATATATGTATCATATATATATCGGTGACATGGATTTGCATGGGTTCTGTGTTAGCTAGCACTTAACAGTCGATATCTCAATGTAGTATCCAGAGTGATGTTCAGTATTTCCGAACAGAATTCATATAACATACATGTACAAAAATAAACGATGTAGGAAACTTAAATGACAAATATTTATTTGTATTCTCAACTGGACATCTGAAACTTAACTAATGCAAATGGTAGAACTTAAGTACTGATCAGTTAAATGATGTCATCCGGCGTCTAGTTCCTCTAAACCAAGGGGCCATAAAATTGATCAATCTTTGTTGCATGGATGTTGTAACTTCAGTGGACGAATAAACATACACTTCATAAGGATTCATACTACTATGGATATGCTGTAAGTAACTACTGTTTGGAATTTTCATAGGTCAGTTTCGTTTTTTGTAACGATATCGTTAGCGTAAATGGTGAAATTTAGGTGGAATGGAATTGGTAAGAAGTCTGAATTTTGGGTTTTGTATGATCAGAGAATAATCAGACTTGTAAAGATTCCCCGGATGTGGAATGATTGAAAACATAGGTATGTAATCCCTTTGCTTCAGTAAGTCTCACTTTACGAACTCCATGAAAGTACGAAACGAGCATACATGGTTGGTCCACAGTACATTCATTTGATGGATCTCTACGGCTAGTCACAACTGAAAAATCTCCAGTAGTGAACTTATTCCTATGAAACTATTTTGGTCTCTGAGAACATAACACGAGATACTATGCCGTCTACATCTCTCTCTATTACTGTCTACATATGTATCTGCTTTGATCAAAGCTTTATTACTTAATTCATTTCGGTCTACGTTGATAACGATTTAAACTTCGTACCAAGTTGGAAATCAGATATTATTTTGTTTATTTATTTTATTTTATTTAAACACATAAATATTGGTACAATAAATCACCAGACATATATGCGCCACACAAATCTCATTTGATTGTTGTGAGGGCTGTGAAACTGCCCGGGTGTCCAAACCTAAACAGGTGGTTTTCTCAGGGGGCCACACCAGGAGCCTTTGATCTAAAGGTCTGATCTACAGGTCAGTGGAGCATCGTGATGAGATGCAGTCCCACGGTAGTCGGTGACGAGTAATTGGTTCATACGCCATTCATTCCATCAGGATACTGGAGCCCATGTGCACCATTGGTTTGGAATCAGGGTTTTCTAACTCTCCTAGGTGAACTTTCCATGTCCACCAACCCGGTTAAAGCGCCGGAAAGAAAGAAAATTATATCGACTTAGCAGAAAATTACCATTACATTATATATCAATTTTGACAGAACATTGAAATGATTTCACTGACTTAAACAAAGTTTATAATTATAAATAATAACACATTGGTTAAAACTAGACAATTTACCAATCACATTTCAATAACTAACTGAATAAGAAAATTAACCTATACATACATTGACTGTATACTGGTATTAGTGATTATCAAGTTTTTGATTGAGATTATGAATCGATCAGTGTTAGACCAGCAATAAAGACCTGGGAGCACTGGATGGTGTGTTTGTTTTAGCATGGGATTCTTCAGCAGTGTGACTCCGCGATCCCTCACGCGAGACTCGAACCCAAGACCTTTGGTCCGGTGTGCGGACGATTAAACTCTAAACCACGGAGCCGACATCTAATGGTGGTAATGTTTAACTTCAACTAATACACAAAATTGCGTGACCGTCTTCCATTTTCTTAGATAGATACTTGTCTTTACCTGAATGTCAGGTGATAATGAACAAGTATTTTAATCTGATTTCAAATATGTGGTTTGCACTGTAGATATTATTTATCTGTATAAGAATGGATAATTGTGTCAGTAACTGCATCTGATCAGTCTGTTTTTTACACATGTAAATCCTGAGCATATTTTGTCATGTTAATACTGTTAAGTTACAGGTTTTCAGTGGTGATCTAACCTTGATCGATTCATGATCTCAATCGAAAACTAATCAATCTCCACAACTCCATACTGGGAATTTTATAACAGTTTTGCTCATGTTGTACGTTGAAAAGTACAAATTCATGCTTTTATCAAGTACTTCAATTTGAGCATTTGACTTATAAAGTATCTCGCTGAACTGTGCTATTAATTATAAATAGTGAACACTTTGTATTTGAATGTTTTAATTTGTCAATTTAGGTCAGACAATGGGTAAATCGATTTACCTCTGTTCATCTCATTTACATTCAAATTTATACATACTTATATATATATATTCGCCTAAATGACTTAAAAAGCTTAGTTTAATAATAAACATTCAATTCAAAATGGTTTATTTTACAAAAATAAAATCTACTGTTCTAATAGTATAAGTAGTATAAAGTAGTCAAAATTGATTGATCACTGGGTGGTGATCAATATCATGCGTGTTGAGTTTTTCGTAGTGCTGATCAAACGCTATCTATCAAGTTGCAATGTGGCCACTAGTATACTTTGCTTGACACTGCGTGCACTATGTTGAGATAAGATGGTAGTTGGAGGTGGTCAACAGCAAACCCTAGACCCGGGTTTCGTGCTACTTGGCACTCGTCAGCAAAGTGTACCTGTAATCTTGAGGGAACTGGTTCTCCCTGACGGATTCGATCTCAACCTCCAACCATCATCTTATCTCAACATAGTGCGTCCTCAATTCCACTGCTAGCCACTATCCATCTTTGCTTATATGTCATTCTATATTATTGACAAAATTTTTATTTAAATGTTACAGAAAAAGAAATGTCAGTAAATTACAAGGTCACTGCAATGTTGTATTTGACCTTTCTTATGGTTACTAAAGGTAAATTAGTTGTCTGACTTTTACTTAGATTAAAATCAATAATGAAACATTATTTTATTAGTTTGATATAAACAAATTTTTCTTTTAAATCATCACATACATTGAACATAATGGGTACTTACTTTCATGGTTAACTCGGTCAACCATTAATCTATATTTATTGAGTATATCAATAGATCAATGGAAAAGATATTGATCTATGTTACATAATTGTAGTTAATTGACAAGAAGTTATAGATATTTGTTTCTAACTAGATTGTAATAAGGTTTATTTGTGATCTTAAGTTACGTTTGGGATCAGAGCACTCGTCATTTAGAACTAATACTTGATTGGTATCGTTTAATTTGTGTTTTAAATTCTAGGCAGTTTGGTTACTACAGTAATGATCAGTGAAGACTTCTGAGGAATCTGAAACTCGAGTTTAGAAAAGTTTTCTATTCACTTTGATCATTTTGTGAAGTGATCTTATCTTAAGTTGTATGAACTTCATAAATCTATCATCCTGAAATAAACTAACTGTCCAACGTAGAACTAGTTAATTTTGAGTATATTGAATATTTTGAATGCCAAATAATTACTGATCCGAATAGTAAACTGTACATTCAATCTCTATGGAATGGACAAGAGAATATTCCCAAATGCCGACGTCTCGGTATTAGATGAAAATAGTTCTTAATGTTTCTTGATGATGTGGATTTGCAACAAAGAAAACGAGAGACCTTAAATATTATTATCCGAAAGGATTCGGATTATCCCGTTGTTGATGTTGTGGTCTCAAGTTTGATCATCCTTTTTTCATAGAGATACATCCTGTAGAGGAATACAGGACGTATACATTGTCGAATTTAGGATTGGTTTGTGAAAATTAATCCAATTTAAAAGTTGATGAATATGTTAAATAGCTAAATATGAAATCAAGATAACTTCAAGTTCAAAATTCACATATTGATTTACAGTGGGTCTTGTTCACCGTTTTCCAGTATTAATTCATTCTTCTTGGGTCTCTACCTAAAAAGCTTGTAGATAGACTTAAAAATCTATTTCTTTTTAATAGGTAGGGATCATAAGAACATAATACTTGTTCATATCTATTGAAGTTAGAGTTTTGAATGATTAGCTTGATGCACAACCGTATCTATAATCTTTTGAGTAGGATTGATATCAAAGATGTCAGTAAAATACTTCCAACCAACTGGATTTGTAAAAAATATATTAGTGGTATTTTGAAACAGTGATTTATGGGTTCAAATCTCACAATACAAGATCGTGGATGTGCACTGCTGAGTAGTCTCACAATAGTACGAAACGCCTGTCCAGTGCTTCCAGGTTTTCCATAGTGGTCTAGCTTTGATTAACTCATGATTTCAACTATAAGATATAGAATTTGTTGTGCTCAGTCTTGTATAGGATTATATTTACACACTACTAGTTATATACCAGTAATATATTTCCTAAAAATCTAACATTGTCGTCAATACTATAAGAATCGTGTTTTAGTCAATCTCAAAATATGCTTATGATTAGATATCTGTTATTCCACAATTAAACAGCAAAACAGGTAAACGATGTATAATATATCAAATACATCAAATATAAGTAAAGTGTTTTGTATATGTAAATATTTAGATCTGCCAGTCGTTAACATGAAGGAATCTCTATAATCATTCTCTCTATTATGAGTAACTTGAGCAGATTACCTCGTGAATACATATAAACATATGTGTTAACAGAGATAAATTGTTGACATTAATAACCTAAGACGATCAACTGATTACGTATTGGTAAGCATATTAAAATGACTGACCCAAAGTAAGATAAAACATGTATCCTAGATATTACTATTAATCATAGTTCATCTTCATTAAAGTCTGTAAAATATTTATACAAATATTAGTATAACTTTAATCACTATGAAATCATACACTTCATGTTTTCATGATAAGCATTTCAATTCCATTCTCTCTATCCCTTAATAAAACTTCCTTATCCACAGGATAGAAACTACATTAGAATGTACTTTTAAAAAAAAAGAGTATAAAATCAAAGTGATGTCACGTGAGAAATGGTATCATTGAAATTATCAAATTCATAAATTAATAAACTATTAATAAACCATCAAGAAAATCGAAGTGTTTTATTAACGATAGTAAAAGCTTTATTGATCAACTTCCCTTTCAAGGTCACGATAAATTGGCGCCGAATGCCCTGGTACGGCCGAGAGTAGGATGAGTACGCTCTCCCTCTCAAAAATACCCTTATATGGCCACGCTTATATAGCCTCTGATAGCGAAGTCCTACTCTCTTCTTTCTCGTGATGGGGGTGTTGTGTACAAAATTGAGAGGACGAAAAGCGAATGTCCGGCGCTTTAACCGGGTCGGTGGACATGGTGAGTCCACCTAGAGGAGTTGGAAAACCCTGACTCCAAACCAATGGTGCACATAGGCTCCAGTATCCTGAAGGAACAAATAGCGTATGAATCAATCGTTAGTCACCTACTACTATGGGACTGCATATCCTTTTTATTCTCCATTGCCTTGTTGATCAGACGTTTAGGTCAAAGGCTCCGAATGTGGCCACCTAAGAAAACCACCTGCTTTAGTTTGGGCACCTGGGCAGTATCACAGCCCTCATACAAATCAAATAAGATTTGTGCGGCGCATATATATCTGCTGCCCTTTTGTACAAATATTCATGTGTTTAAATAATAAATAATAATAACGATAAATTAATAAAATGAAATAATAATTTCTGGATTACAATACATCCCCCATATAGGACTAGGAATTTACTTAGAACATTTAAGTATACATATATATGTACACTTTGTGATTGATACATGGATTAGATGTTCTGGCTTTGATATTATGTTTTTGGGTGATTGAATTTGAATTATTTAACTGTTTCAAACGAAGTTGAACTATGTCCCCACTGTCGTCTAAACTTCAGTTGTTCCTCAGTTAGGGAATTAATCTTCAAGTTGACAGGTCATTGTAAATCATCTGTTGTGGTTTAAGTGTTTTTATGGAAATTGTTTCATCTGTAGGTCGTATTCATCAATAATTAATGTCAATTGGGGTGCCACTGAAAACAAGTAGACACTGGATAGTTATTCTGTCCTAGTATTCAGCTTATTATCATCAAAATTGAACCGATCTTTACAAAACCCCTTCAACCAAACTACAATAACCTGCCCACCATTCTCTAACAAATTTCGTTGAATATATTTCCGAAGTTTGGACCAGAAGTGGTTACTAATGGGGTTCAGTAGTTCTATGGTGCGTACTACTTGCTTGAACAGATATATGTCGCATGTACTCAGAGTTGACAATAGAATTAATGCGGTCAAAAGAGGAAAATTGAAGACAAAAAAAGTGGAAAACAGTAAGCAATCAAAATAATAACTTAAGGAAGATATGCAATTAGTATATTTAATGTATTGTTCTCATATTTCACAAATACAGTATGTGAGTTGATATAAGACATAACACAATATTGTGGTTTTCCCTACCCTATTTTGTGTACACTTCAGTGCTATTGTTTGAATGCTTGTTCCAAGAACCAAATAATTTGCAGCTGATTCTTGGTAGTTTTTAATTGCTTACTACAGAAGACCCATATAAAAATGAACAAGATATCCAGTAATCCCTTGCTTTTATTAGTTGCCCAAATGAGATCAATCTGTGTTCACGTAACTTAAAAACCATCTTGATATTGTTTTACTGGAATCTTTCCACTGATGTTTAGGACTTCGATTGATCAGTCTCTTATTGACATATGTACATTTTGTGTGGATTGCCTCGATATTGCCTTGTGTCATAAGCCTTATAAGTAAAGATTGATAGTAGCTAGCAGTGGAATCCAGGACACGTATTTCGTCCTAGTTTGGATTCGTCAACTAGACATACCTGCATCAAGTGAATTTAAACTTTACCCTATTGCACAAGCAAATTGCTATCACAGCTCAGTAGTTAAGGGGATAACTTGATAACGTTTGAAGCTAAATGTACTGGATTCGAGTCCCACAGTGAACATCATTACTGAGATGCAGGTACATCCATTCAACTGACAAGTTCCAAATAGGATGAAACAAGCATCCTGGATTCCACTGATAACCACCATTCCTCTTTGCTTATAACGCCTGTGAATTAAGGCTATTTCGAGGCGATACGCACAGTATGTAAATATGCCAATAAGAGACTGATCAATAGCAGTTCTAAAAGTCAATGGGAAGATTAAAAAAAAACAATATCAAGTGAATTCAAACTTCACGCCATTGCACAAGCAAGTGACTATTAAAACTCGGTAGCTGAGTGGATAACGCGATGATGTTTGAAGCTAATGGTACTGGGTTCGAGCCCCAGAGTGAACATCAATGCTGAGATGCAGGTACGAGTTCCAAATAAGACGAAACAAGCATCCTGGAATCCACTGATAGCCACCATTCATCTTTAGTTATAAAAAATCTTTATTAAAAGATAAAATAACTTCGGTATAATAATACTACTTATTATTATTATCACTATTATTATTATTATTATTGTCCGTATGTCAATAATTAGTCCATTGATTTATTATAATAAACAAATGGTTAAGTGCATAATTGGACATTTTTATTGATTAGTTTTTTTTTGTCTTTTTAAAAAAAAACAAAAATAAGAAACTATCAGTAAACATTTTTTTTCCTGGAATATTTGCACTTTAACTAAATTTGCAATCATATACAATCACTAATGACGTTACTATTCATATAGACAGAGAATACCCTTATAGTTTATTATATTGTTCTAGTTTTTTTTCTGTATTTAGTTACCAGGTATTTTTTTTGGGAGGGGGGAAGGGGGGGAAAGGGAAAGGGTTGATTAATGATGGTGTTGATTTATTTCAATAATGTTCATATTACATGTTTCTAATGTAATTATTCACTTACAACTTATGACGTAATCATAATAGTTAAATAACTTAGATATGAAAGTGTCTGTTTGGTAATTTATGAATATGGGTATTTTGTATATGAAGTGGAGAAAAATATGGTACTTTTTTTTCAAATATATCATAGACTAGATTTATTTCAGTAGTAATATTGTGTAGTCGTTATCAATTTTCATCATATTTAAGATGTTGCCGTTGTTGAATTGTACCTGGTTTTAGACTTTCATTAACATTAAAAAGTATTTCTTGGGAATTTTCTCTTAATTTTATTAGGGGATTGTTTGATTTAGCGATACTGTTTGTAGTCGGACTTGCGAAGGTCTAAAAGTATTGGTCCTAATGTCTGTCAAGGTTAAGGTTGTGTATTGCATAAGGATCGTATGATATGACAATCGATTTGTTCATTCATTAACACTGGTTTTTGTTGTTTGTCTAACTTATGTCTATTACTGATACTACAAAGTCTTCAGAATGTTTAATTTTCCCCGATCTCTCGTTTCGATAAACGAAAATCATTTTTACTTACTGTTGTTATCGATGGGTATTTGATAATGTACAAAAACTGAACAACGAAAACAAACGAATATGTTATATCTAGAGCTTCAGATTCTTGCTCTGCTGCGTACTACTAGACTACTTGAACGACTGAACCCGCAAAGTCGCAAGAGAGAAGACAGAAGACTAGTAATTAAGAATGTTATTCCCAACACAGTGTCAATTATGGTACAAAACTGTCAGGTATTTATAGTTTTTAATAAAAACGAAATCATCATTATGGTTATCCGATCCGCACATAGGGGGTCATTAGCATTTGTCCAAACGGGAAGCTTCACGTATTTATTCTGTAGTATTCTTCCAAACAACGATTAGATGGAATATAATCGGCTCCAACTGAGTTTCATAGAGCTTCATCACATTCACCTGTGGACCGTCCTCACAGAAGATCGTTAATATCCATTATTTACATCATAAAATGACTGTAACTAGGATACTATTTATAATGAAGAAAGAGTAACTGAACAGCTTTGCTTTATCTTAATATGGTACTACTTAGTAGTGCACATACTCAATCACATTGGGGATCGAACTAGGGACCTTCAAACTGTGACTAGTGGAGTTCAAATGTGTCATGTATGAAGTAGATGCCTACCGACGGCATTAGAGATTATTTGATCTGATCGAAAAATGTACATCATTTGATGCTGATTCAGTGCCCTAATGGTTAAGTGTTTGCCGCAAAGCAGCATCATCTTAAATCCTATTCCTTGTCGTTTCATAGATGTGAATTGATAAGAAACCTGATACTACAATCGAAAAACTGTTTACTTCTTCCTAGCTTTCAACAATTGTTTAACCATAGCCATTTGAATTTCATATCTTAAATGTCTAATAGTTACACTTCTTTCTATAAAATGTTCTTTATCCTACCTATTAGTGAACAAGTTTCCTTATATATTGTCCATTAACTATGCATATACACTTTGTTACCTGTATATCGATTAACCAAATTCACAAATCACATGATTATAATAGTTGATAAGATTATAGAATAATTGCAAGATTTTAATGTAGGATAATTGATCTCCCCTTGATCGATGGTTTGATTAAAAAATTTTTAACGATAGATTAAGTTGACCCTTTTTTTCCTGGTAATATAATCAATATATCATATGACAAATTGGGACTAAATAAATAAAAGACTTTTATATTCAGAAGGGGTTTTGAGGAGATTTCAGTATTTTTTATGGTTGAAATCATGAGTCAATTGAAGCTAGATTCTCATGGAAAACCTGGAAGCACTGGACGACCGTTTCGTCCTATTATGGGACTCCTCAGCAGTGCGCATACACGATCCCGCATTCGCAAGATTCGAACCCAGGACCTACCAGTCTCGCGCCAGATCACTTTACCGATAGACCACTGAGCCGGCATCCATCGAATGCGGGATCGTGGATGCTTCAATTGACCCATGATTTCAACTACTTTTGTATATTGGAGATTTTAACATTTTAAGTAAACGGACTGGTTTTCATGTTAAATTTTAGTTAGTTTAAAGATTTTTTGGAAATTATCAATTCAGAGAGTTAATATCACAGACTGACTTAAGTTAGATGACAGGTGATAATCAAGAAATGCTCGACATATGTATATTCTTAGTATGTAACTCTTCAGCAGTACTCATCTTTAACCCTTGTATTCATGACCTTCAGTATGCTCCGTGAGTATTCAGTTTTTAGACCTCTGAGTTGATATACAATGATTTAATCAGTTCGTAATATTACATAATTTCCTTCTATTGCCTATGATGTGTAACTTAGTCCTCCATATCCGGCACGTTCGAACCCTTTTTAACATTTTAAGTAAAGGGATTGGTATTTATGTTAAATTTTAGTTAGTATAGAGGTTTTTGGAAAATTATCGATTAGGACAGTTAAGATCATAGACTGGCTGATGTTAGATGACAGGTGATAATCAAGAAATGCTCGACATATGATGTGTAACTTGGTTCTTTACATCCGGCATGTTTGAACCCTACTAGTTGGGGCTTCTCACTGGAACTCTAGAAACCATCTCTCAATGTTATCCACTAGTAAATAAATCTCACTAATGATAATGTCATAAGCTTATCAAAATTAGAAGTGTAAACCAATAAATAGGAACTTACTAGTCTAAATATTATACACTAACCCGGCGTTCTGATATTACAGATGATAAAGAATCATACAATAGAATGATAGAGCTGCCTAGTGGTTTCTAGATTTCAATGTTTATAATAATAATTGTCTTTATTAAATAATTCTACATGACATTACATACAGCTTGAAATCAGAAGGCAAAGAGAAGCGGCTACTACTGTTTTATTGACAAATGACGCAGGCCAGAAAGTTATAAGCACATGAGTAAGTATCAGCGAGCAAGCTAAAATAACGCACATTGGAGGTGGCTGGTAAGCCAACTCGAGTGAACAAAGCAAAAACGACAAGCATTCGAGATGGCAGGTGAGCCAGCTAACTTTAACTAAGTGTTAATCAATATTTATAGTCAGACAAAATAAATGACAGCTATGTGGTAAATAGGATAAGAAGTGTGCACACACATACGCTCATATTAAAAAAAAAGTCCGGGTTAATAAGTGAATAATTAACAAGGTGAAAACATGACTTATGATGGATAGGTGAATTGGCTTGTCCAGAATCTAAAATAAGGTATTTAGGCTTAACATATCAACCCACACTACAGGTTGACTTATCCATAAATTTTAGTCAAATAAATATACCTACTTTTAAGTAGTTAACCTTTTTAAGTATAATTTCTTCATTGACCACTTTTTTGAACTGCTTCTCTCTTTTATTATCCACATTGAACATTGCTATTGAAGGTGCTGATAGCATTTAACACGCACTCAAATACAAAATAATGTACTGAGCATTAAATTATATATTATTCCGGAGGTTTACTGATATGACCATCTGACTATTCAAACTAAAGTTGCTACAAGCAAATTTACACCGGTCATTTGATCGTTATGTGTTAAGTGAGTAAATTATTGCTTCTGATCTATAATCATATGCTCACTAGTGACCGAATTCAAGGGATATTTCCTTCAGTTCTAGTGAGAAGCAGTGTCTAGTGGAGTTCAAACCACGTCTGTTGTACAGATATCAACTCACTGAAGACAATTAGTGAACGGTTGCTCAAACATCGTGGATTGGTTGAAGTCAGACATTAACACCGTTGAATGCCGGCTCAGTGGTCTATCGATTAAGTACTCTGGCGCGAGACTGGTAGGTCCTGGGTTCGAATCTCGCGAGTGCGAGACCGTGGATGAGCACTACCGAGTAGTCCCATAGTAGGACGAAACGGCCATCCAGTGCTTCCAGGTTTTCCATGGTGATCTAGCTTCAATTTGACTCATGATTTCAAGTATGCAAATACTGAAATCTCCACAAAACCCCTTATGATCTGAAATTGAATTGTTAGTCAAGTTTAAATCATCTATAGAGATGGATTGTTCTCTGTTATATTAAATACAAAATATATAATGGGCAATTCGTTTCAAGTGTGAATTACTACCTTATTTAGAAACTATCAATTATTAAACCAATTATGCTAGTGAATATTCCTTGGTAACAAGTGAGGTATTCAAACTTTCATACATTATTACAGCATATTTAAAAATTGTCACTAATTTTTAAGGTATCTAGATCGTTTAGAATTACCGATCAATATTTTTGAACTTGCCAACTGTTGTATCAGTGCAGAATTTTTTTCCTTCATTCAGCCAAACTGTGGTGAATTGAATTACTTTACTCGTGTGTATGCTCCAATTCAGATGAGAAATTAAACATGTACATCTAAAGAGAAATTGTAGATCAGTAAAAATATTAGCGAACTCAACTGATTAATTATTGTTTTAAAATAAATTGGTTGAAGATAGTCGGAACTTTAGGAGGTCAGTTATTGCTCGAAGATTTCAGAAATAATGTCTTGACAGGTGAAGCTAGGTGAAGCACAATGGAATCTCATAGTGCTCATCAATGTTCTAAGTATACATATTACTGATGAGTCTTAACTAGTCTGTAATCATGATCCAAAGCTTCTTGCCGACTACCTTCAACCACCTTACATTGACTCATTCAGTTTATGACTTGTTTAAATATAACACTAAGTACTTTGAAAGGTAATTGAACACTGCATTACAGCTTGAGCATATACTATTTTATAAGTTAATAAAGGTTGAATTAAATATTATTAGACTCATATCAGTAACTTAATACTTGTCTTTGAACCATCATTTTTTTCTAGAAACTACATTTGTTTTACAATTACAAATTTTGTAGATAACATTATCAAGATTTAACTTAATAAATTCAAATAAATTGAGCATCGATTAGATTCTTATAAATAAAACTAATACAGTTGTCGATAATCACAATTGATTGATCACTGGGTAGTGATCAATGTCATGCGCGTCGAGTCCTTCTTAGTTCTGATCGAATGCTATCGATCAAGTTGCAGTGTGGCCACTAGTCTAGGTGGCTCGACACTGCGTGGAATATATTGATATATGATGGTGGTTGGAGGTGGTCAACAGAAACCCTGGACCCGGGTTTCGTGCTACTTGGCACTCGTCAGCAAGGTATACTTGTAATCTTGAGGGAACTGTTGCTCCCTGACGGATTTGATCCCATATCATCCAGCTTCACAGTCAGAGACGTTGCCACTGAGCTATTCAGGCTGCGACTGACCTCCTGTAGGACTTAGATGTAATCATAATTGATTGATCACTAGTTGGTGATCAATGTCATGCGTGTCAAGTTCTTCTTAGTGCTGATCGAATGCTATCTTATTACAGTTGTAGATATCCCAGTAAATAGAAAAATTAGATTTTCTGATGCTTCGTAGCTTAATGTAAGCCACTTCTTCAGAGAATTACAAAGTTTGTTTAAATCAGTGGAGCTTTATTAACAATAACACACTAAACTTCTTAAACATTTTGATTGGGTACATATTTGATATCATGTCTGTTTCAAGGTTATTTCCTCAAATTCAAACAGGGGATTCATTTGTATTAATACGTAGAATTCAGATTTGACAAAGAGTTGAAGCGTTTATATTTGATATATCTATATTCCCTATTAAAGAAGAAAGACATACGAATTAATATACCAGATAATAGACAATTATACTTCAATTTGATCGTTTGTGTTAATTATTCCCAATTAAAACATTATGATTGGATAGTGAACAATTGAATTCGTGTATGTGTTCAATGTTCAATTGACAATATCTGGTTGATAGCTATTTGGTAGATTATTAAAATAGTTTCTAATTAGTAGAATTAGTAGATCTGTTGTCCATTGCTTGAATTCGGATTAATAATGTTAATGATTTTTATTGAAGTTATTGGTAAGTTATTTAATTTGTGTACAATAACTGTGACTGTAAACAGAGATGGATAGTGGTTAGTAGTGGAATTCAGGATGCGCGTTTTGTCTTTTTTGGAACTCGTTATTTGGATGTAACTGGATGTTAGAGTTAAATGTTTACGCCACGACTCGAACTCAGTACCGTTAGATTCGAACGCCATCACTTTATCCAATTTGCCACTGACTAATCATATCTAATTGCTTATACGATAGAGTAAATGTCTGTGATTGTTTGGATTTCAATTTGTCTTAAACCGTTTGTTCTTTTTTCGTTTAAGCACGTTCAAAATACAAATCTAACAGATTGTATTAACTAGAGATTTTCATAATAATACCTCTATATTCATAAGTAGATTAACATTTTAATATAAAACTGATGTTTCAATAGTATTATTATTAACTTTTAAATGGTTTATACATGTAAGTGAAGATTAACATGAATCTTAAATCTTATAGTGTTGTGTACATGGTCTGTTGTCACTTGTATATGTCATAGTATCTAAGTCCATTTCTATGGTATATTCATAATATAGGTTATAGTCGTCATTAATTGTCCTCATTTAGGGTACTTTTAGAAACTGAGGATGATTGGACAGTTGTTTCATCCTAGAATAGTTCTCCTAAGTAGTAAGCTTTGCATGAGTAAAAGAAAATCCTCAATGAAACTATGTCTTTAAACGCAAAGCATAACTCACTAAATCAACGGAAAGATGCTCGAAAACACTAGATATTGTACTTTTATTAAACACTGAACAAAAGATGGTTATCCCAACATGTTGAATGAACTCGGACATGATTACAGTCCTGTGAGGAGATTTCTCTTCTCTATATAAGAAGTCATTCATAGAAACAAAGTTAGATAGGAAAACTGCGTTATAATGAGTTACTTAATAACGGTCAAGCTTAGATTTATTTTTGCAGAGAGTAAGTATCAATCGATTGAGTCAATTTAACTATGGTTGACACCTTGGTTGGATTACATCGCAGGTTGTCCGTAACTGTCAACTCTCCGAAAATTAAAGACGAACAAATAGCGTTTTCACTAAATTAATATGAAGAATTTGAACAGAAGTTAGACAAAGAAATCAATGGGTACTGTCTCATTGATCTGAAGGCTAAGTGAAAGCCTCGAAATCTACAAGTCATGGGTTCGATCTTCTGTCAGGTCAAAAGTGATCACTGCTAATGAGTCTCATACTGGAATAAAACGGCTTTTTGGTGATTCTAGGTTGTCAAAATTCGTCTAATTAGAATCAGCCCTCGATAGGACCTGTGAAATTCTATTAAAACCTAGTGAAAAATGAAGTTCGGACGTATAGTATTGGTGACAATTAAAACCTAAGGATATGAATAATCTCCTCGACCTATCACCAGCTCGGTGGAGTTGGAAATGAAAGTTATTAGATCCCAATTTTTTCATATCAAAATTTCATGTTTCTAATTACGATTAAAGACTTATTTTTTTTTTGGTTGTTTACTCATAAGTAGTATAAAATAGTTTAAAAAAGATTTCTACATGAAATTGCTATTTGCTATTTGAATAAAATAATGGATTAACTGCTGAGTAATTATTGAGTACAGTTCTGATATCTTAGACTGCAATTTTGATATTAAATTAATTTAATTATTGATGGACGAAGAAGAGAAGAGAATCTTAAGATAGTGGTTGGAGGTAGGCAATAGGAAACCCTGGACCCGGGTTTTGTGCTACTTGGTATACCTGTAATCTTGAGGGAACGGATGCTTCCTGACAGATCCGATCCCACATCACCCAGCTTTACAGTTAGAGACGTTGCTAATGAGCTATCAGGGCTGCGACTGACCTCCTGTAAGACTGAGATGTATTTACAATTGGTTGATCACTGGATATTGATCAATGTCATGTATGTCAGCACTCCCTTAGTGCAAATCAGATCCTATAGTCAGAGATCATAAGTTCCCTCAAAATTACAGGTACACCTTGCTGACGAATTCCAAGTATCACGAAACTACCTCCAACCACTATCATCTCTCTATATAGTCCACGTAATGTCGAATCACCTAGACTAGTGGCCGCATTACAACTTGGTCGACAGGAATTGACATACATGATATTGATCACCATCCAGTGATCAATCAATTGCAGAAAACAATTGTCTAAAAATATTCATCATCAACAAAGTATATTCTTCTCAATAAATTCTCTTCAGGTTCTACAATTATATAATCCAAATTAATAATTTGAAAAATGGCCAGGTTAACGGCAAAGTGAATTGTTTATAGTTTTATAACATGTGAATTTAGAATTGTTAAACGAAATTACTATTTGTTCATGTTGAGATGACTTAGAGGTAATGTAAACTCGAATCAGCTTATATGGTAAATGAAATTATGCAATTCATGATCAGAGTGAATATGGACCAGAAGAAATAGGGGGAGTAATATTAGTGCAATTACTAATTCAATCAAATATTAAGTAGATGACTGTAATATGTAATAGATTTGATATGAATTTAGTAAGAAATAATAAGGTGGGATGAATGCGAAGTTAATAAATAAAGTATTCGGAAGATTAATAATGATGTTCAACTAATAATAATAATACAAAGATATGTAAATAAAGATAACAAAGACAATGAGTCGATAAATGTTAGGGGTTAGGTGTTCACAACTCCGCCTGTAGAATCCTCCGGGAACTACTGCCGGTCTCAAGCTCGGACAAAGGAGAAGGGTTGGGCATGGGGTTAGTGGCCCCACCCCATAGAAAAGTAACTCGCTAAAAAAACGCTAGGCGTTCACGGAGAAACTGAAGGTCCTGAGCTTAAGTCCCGCATGGGAGTTCATGTATATGCACTGCTAAGTACCATACTAGGGCGAAACAGTCGTCCAACGTTGATTCATTCATGATATCAATCTAAACTCAACAATCTCCAAAACTTTATACTGATAATTAATTATTATAGTATAATATTTAGACTAATGATTAGTTGACTTACAGTTGAAATAATTTTAACAACTACATAATAGAGGTCAACATCATAAATACTTTAATGAAATTTGTGTATACATTCTCTGAAAGCTACTATTCTCTCCAAAGTTTCTACTCATTATATACTGAGTTATGTCATCAATCGATAAAGTAAAAAAAAATATTATTGACTGATGAAGAGATTTTGATGTTGTTTAGTTCTTTAAGCCCATATGATTTAACTATATAACTTTCATTGTCGTTCTGAACATTATCAGAAGCGTCTACTTTACGTAAATGTGAGCTTCTTAGTTGTTTATGTAGACGTTAAATCAGTTTGTTCCAAAGAGTTTGTTTGAAAATGTATGATTTTGTCGGATTTTTTGTTTCTATATTGATTAATACATTCAAGTTGAGTTACCTGTTGGCTCGTTTAACCTACGACCATATAGTTGAGTGGTATTTTTCATAATGATTTATTGATTGAGTTTGTCTAGATGTGCAAACTGACTGATAACTAATCTGAATGACATGGTTCTGGAAATTTTGCTGAATTTGTTAGAAGTCGTATGATTCAGAAAAGATTAGAACTATATTGGCCATATATTTACGATTGTCTTTCTGACCTAAACGAAGACATATAGTTTGAGACTTTAGGTAGAAGCATAATGGATTTCTTTCAAAAGGACTCCTTTTATTACAATATCTAACCTACCGTTTGATACTGAGATGGCTTATGAGAACAGGTTTATGATATGACTAGACTTCCCCAACCTGTCAACATCAAATTAATTAAGGCCAAAGAAATTATGGACCGCGTGATTGCGGTTCAATGATCTCATGGTCATGTATGACAGACATCTAGCTATTCAACATTATGACATAGATGTTAATCATACGTGAACTAACGCTAATGGTTCATCATTTTAAAATTAGGTAATATGGATATTTTATCTAGTTGAGATCATGAATCAATTGAAGCTAAACAACCGAGGGAAAACCTGAGACCACTGGACGGTCGTTTCATCCTACTGTGGGACTCCTCAGTGACAGTGCGCATCCACGATCCCACCTCGCGAGATTCGAACCCAGGACCTACCAGTTCCGCGCCAGAGTACTTAACCGATAGATCACTGAGCTTCAATTGACTCATGATCTCAACTATATAAAATTACTAAGATCTCCACAACCCCCCCCCTTCTGAATATGGATATTATCTGAAAAGTTAGTTAAATTCTTCACAACTAAACCATTGAGCTGAGAGAATGCAAAAACGTCGAAAATCTTCTTACCAAATTATGTCATAATGTAATCCTATTGAGAAATCTAATCAATTACTTAACTGTTTTGCACTCAAATACCCCAGTATAATTAAAACCAAAAAACAAACATGTGCTTTTTATTGTAAAACTGTCATTTCTATCCATATACACTCACACACACACACAACAAACAAACAAGAAAAAATATTTTTTTTCTAAACAAAAAGATTTATTAATTAACCTTAATTTTAATGAGAAATTAAGTTCACTTTCATAAATCTAAATCTGTACTATATAATCAACCAATTGTAGAGTTTAAGTGAAACATTGTCATCAAAGGGTTTTTTTCTTATTGACTAGTATTAAGCGTGTGTGTGTGTGTGTGCATGTATGTGGGCGTCTAATGAATGCATTTGTTTGTTGGTTTGTTTGTTTGTGTTGCATAACTATGATTGTTTGCTCATTGGACAGTTAGTTGCTAAGTAAGTTGATAAGTTATTTTGTTAGTTAGTTAGTTAGTTACTCAGTAGTATCTCTTTGTAGTGCACTATTTTAAACAGGTAAAATACTTTTAATCAATCAATGTGAGATATATTCTCAAGTACTCATATTACTTATCAATAATTACCACATAAATTTTTTTCATTACTATTTGGCAACAGTTGCTGTGCGTAAAAAGTGTATGATAAGCTCACTTAGTAATTCAACTCTATTTACGTTTCAGTAAGTTATACTCAGTTGTTTATTATTATTATTATTATTATTACCAGTAGTAGTAGTAGTATTGGCATTATTATTATTAATCGCTTTACCATAAAATAACTTAGTTTAAAAAGAGATGGGTATTTGAATTTCTAATGTATCTTGTACTTTGTTATGAGAACCATGCTCTCACTATATCAGACAAGTTGGTTCGAGAACAAGATCAGTGGTTGATATCAAATATAATGATATGTGAAAGTAGTAAATTGGTTAACTCGAACAATCAGTATTTGTAATAACGATGCTGTCTTCTTACAATGGAAAGATTGAGTTTGTGAAAATGAGCTGCAAAACTAGCGTATATCACCTTCCTCCATGAGTTTCTATGTCAAGGTAATAAGGTCTTTAAAATACAAAAATAATGCATCATGACCTACTTGCTAAAATGTTGAGTATGACCAGCCTAAATCAGTCGTCCATTTGGCCTAATTTTCTCGGTTTCAGGTTACCAAGACCAATACGAATCCAGCTTAACCTTCAGGTGCACCTCATGACGACATTCTCTTCAAAATGTGCTTAACTGTTTTCACACCTATAACGTGCTTCAACATCATATCTATGACTAACTGATAAAAACAGTATCAACAAATCATAACGTAATTTAACACGTCGTGAGTGTATAATGCCAACAGGTTTAGATGGCAAAAGACAATGAAGCCGTCCATAGACTGTCGATGTTCAGTGGTAGTTTTCTAGTATACAATGTAAACTAACTTTACGTTCATAGTTCAGTCAGTACACATTAGAAATAATGATAGAGAATGGTAACCAGGGTGTATGAGTCGTCCTCTTGACAATTCATCAGCTTTATTTCAGTAAATATTGAAACTTCTTCAAGATTAGGTTTATGTATTCAAACTATCTAAATCATTGTAGATTCAATTCATTGGAAGAGTGTGTATTTATCGACCTAACATTTCAGATAATCTTTTACATAAGAGAACATAATTTGATAACCAAGCACTTAGTGATTTAGTAAATCAGTTCTCGCTGTTAACTGTTACAGTTTTAATCACACGAAACTTGACAAATTAGTTGTGTGAGGATTTGTGAGGATTTCAGTATTTTCACAATGAAAACCTGAAAGCACTGGACAGCCGTTTCGTCCTGATACGAGACTCCTGAACAGCGCACATCTACGATCTCCCATGCGGAACTCGAACCTAGGACCTTCAGTCTCTAGTACAAACGCTTAGTTGTACACAGTAAATTGAAGATTTATATTGTTTATAAGGGTTTGTAATACTACGTAATAAATGTTATGGTTTACAACCCATTAGCCTGTTTGGGATTGTATGTATCCTCAAGAAACAGTTTCATTTTTGTCGTATGGTCAAAATTTTACACTAAATGTAAATAGTGGCTTACAGTCTCGAAACATTGCAATCAGAAATCCTATATGTGGGTAGTGATTGATCAGTTCTTGTCCTTAATATCAACATCGAAATGTGAAATCCCATAAAATAAAAGCGCAAACGTGTTGAAAAAGCCATTGACTATCCGAACTTAGTACCTCAATGGATAATACGTTAAGCGTCTTAAAGAAAATGTATTCACCTCAAACATCAAAGTGAACGTCAACACTGTTTCAAGTACATCCGATTAGTGAATTCTAAATAGGACGAAATGTGTATTCTAGATCTTACTTTGAAATATATTGACATTACCAACCAACTGATCACTGAGAAATAAAGAATATTGTATTTATAAAACCATTTAATGTTAGTGTCTCCAACTATGAGACTAACTGATTCAACGTTGAATCTTTCAGGGAATATCAAGATGGAAGGAAGGCTTATTTAATGAGTACTAATCATCATGTAATCTATGTCTGGGGATAACTATTGATTAACTATAACTAATAAACAAGTTAACATTTTTGATATAAAATGCTCATTTCTTCCATAATCAATTATTTCCTCACAACTCTAACTGTTAATAAACACTAAAATATTAGGTCTTTAATCATTCGATTTCTTTCTTTCCAAACACTTTTTAATGACTTTATCCAAATAGTGTATGTATTCTTTACCAAATCTCTTGCTGTGGGTTAATTTTTTAAAGATGTTTCTTATGAATGTGATTTCAGTAACGTTCATAATTTACGTAAACGCAGCTTATAGAAGATTAAGTTATAAATTTCAGTACTTTTTTTTTATGTCAATGTGAAATTTTTGATCATTCGACTTAAAACGTTACATCTATGATGAAAGTACTTAAGCATCAACTTAACAGGTCATGAACTCAGTTGATCTCTTAGCAAACAATCATTTTGTTTTACTCCTCAAACAAATAAAATTAATTCTATTAAAAATTGAATTATCCCTAGTAGTAGGATTTACAATGATTATTTCGCTGTATTTAGAACTCATTAGATGGATGTACTTTATTCTTACTGTTAACGTTATTACTGAATCCAGTCAGCCAGTAACCTGTTTAACGGTTATGAAGGTTTGTATATCAACAAATTTGAACTATCCTGTTGATGATAATAAAGACTGCATTTGAGCACAGCTTAATAAGATTGGGTATAAAGAATTGATGTTTGAAGAGATAAACACCTAGTTAGTGTCTCAGTGTGAACATCGACGCTGGAATGCAGATATACTCGGTTGACGAGTCCTAAGCAGGACGAAATGCGTTTTGACTTTCCAACCTTGATCAAAACATATTACTAAATGTAAAAGACCGATGACAAGGTTGAACTTGAATGTTTTAAATGGATTGAAAATTGAGTAGAAAGTGTATAATTTAAAGAATTTACCCTAAAGAAGTAACTAAATGATAACATTCAAGCAATACACTCAATATATATATATATATTATATGAACCAAAGCAATCTAGAAAACCTTTCAAAGTAAATTAAACCTGTTCTTTCAGCTGTTCCAAGTCTAAATTTTTCAAATCCGTCTCACATTATACTCGCATACGGACACACACATGGACAACAAAATCTTTTGAGAAGGGTGTTTTGTGGAGATTTTAGTAATGTTTTATAATTGAAATCATGAGTCAATTGAAGCTAGACCACCATGGAAAACCTGAAAGTACTAAGCTGATAGGTCCTGGGTTCGAATCTCGCGAAGCGGGATCGTAGATGCGCACTGCCGAGGATTCCCACAATCAGACGAAACGGCCGTCCAGTTATTCCAGGTTTTCCGTAGCGTTCTAGCTTCAGTTGACTCATGATTTCAACTATATAACATCTTTTTAGTCAAATATCAATAGTTGCTGAGAAATCTATTATGTAACTGAATTTGTAAATCCGATAACTATTTAAAACTATTGTAGTGAAGGAGAACAAAGGTTAAGATAACTGACTATGTATTTAGAACAAATTACAAAGTTACTTGATAAAATAGAAAACCTATACTTTGATATTTCATTTGCAAAATGTTCATTAATTGTCTTAGGCTTCATTATTCCTGGATTTCCACATTAATTGCTCTCTGTTTCTATTCTTTCATTCTCGATCTTCTCAATCTTCTGCTGTCAGATATTCTATTCCTGACTCACGCTATATACTACTTATGTCAATATAAGTACCCCCAAACTACACTATTGCTGCAAATATATTATTCCTTTTTTAAAAGAATATCTTAGTAATAATAAGTAATAATAATTCACAAGGGTATAGATATGCATATATATATAAACTTACATTCATACATTAACACACACGAACACACATACACATACACACACACGCATAGAAACCCAAAAATATGAACATTAACATACATTTTTTTTTTTACATCATAATATAAACTTTGAGTTCTATTTCGTTACAAAATTTCTATAATTTCATAGATATTTAATTATATATTGAAAGTACATATGATGCATTACATGTGATAGTTACTATGATCAAATACTATAAATCTATACCTTTTATAAGTAAATCAACTCATAGTTTATTTGAATCATTCTTATTAATGATGATGAGGATGATGATCATGATCATGATGATAATTGACGACCGAAAAATTTAAATAAAAGTTAATATAAATTCACTTATTATTGTTTGTTTGAATCTTCCCATCGATATGTTAGGACTGCAACTGGTCTGAACTGCAACAGTCTCTAATTGGCATATGTGCATTCTGTGCGTATTGACTCGATATAGTCTTAATTCACAAGCATGGTAAGCAAAGATGAATAGTGGCTAGCAGTGAAATCCAGGACGCGCGTTTCGTCCTATTTGGGACTCGCCAGCTGGATATACACCTGTATCTCAGAGTTGATGTTCACTCTGGGACTCGAACCCAGCACTTTTCGCTTCAAATACCATCGCGTTATCCACTCGGCCACTGAGTCGTGATAGCCATTTGCTTGTTAATATAATTTTGATAGTTGAATTCATGAGTCTATCTGAGCTAGACCATCGGTTGAAAATCTGAAAGCATTAAATGATCGTTTTCATTTTAATATGAGACTCTTTAACAGTACACATCTACGTTCCTGCACACTGGACTCAAAGTCAAAACCTTCAGCCTAGTGTGCAAACGCTTAACCTCTAGATCATTGAGCCGATATCTAACAGTGTTAATGTCTAAATTCAATCGATTCATGATATTGTCTGAGGTGGATAATTGTCTGACATCTGACATGGATTAGAATTCACTTGTCACAGCACCTCAATAGAACTCGAAGAAATCCCTCTTGAAGCTGGTTAATAATGAGCACATAATGATTAGTATTAGAATGGGGATTTGTGGAGTTTGTAGTAATTTTAATGGTTGAATTCCTAAGTTCATTTAAGCTAGTACAGTTTATCGGTAATATTGATGCATTGAACATTGACAGATTTAAATTGATTTAGGCGCACTTAGATGCATAGATTAATTATTGGAAAATTCTATTATTTATTTACTTTTTGTGTACAATACACCTGAGTTGAAGGTGTACTTTAAGGTAACTGTAAAATTTTTATTGTAGAAGTTTTGTGGAAATTAAGTGCATCAGCCTCGTGACTTCCGAAGAATCTCGACTTTCATCATGAGGCGTCATAATTCTTCCTTTAACTCCGAGGTCAGAGTTGAAATGATTCGAACAATTTTCTCTGGTTAGCGTTTTTTTAAGCGAGTTAGTTTTCTACGGGATGGGGTCACTAACCCCATGCCCAACCCTTCTCCTTTATCCAGGCTAGGGACCGGCAGTAGCCCCCGGAGGAGCTACAGGCGGAGTTTTTGTGGAAAGTATTATTATAAATTTCAATAGGTTACATTATAGAGTACTCAGAATCGGAAAATCATAAAAAGCTTCAAAGTAATAGATAGCTATTTGATCTTAGTGTTCGATTTTCAGTAGCCAGTACACAAGATCCTACCTACAATAGAACCTAAGACATACAGGTCTGATGTTGAACAATTACATGTCTAAATCCAGTTGGTTTGTAATTTCACTGAATCACCTTCTAAAACGTAGATTGATGGTTAGAAGTAGTCAACAGGAAACCCTATCTGTATTCTTAGGCCATTAATGCTATTTAACAGATTCGTTCCTGTGTTACCCAATTTCACAGTCAGAGACGTTAATACTGAGTGCTAAAGAGGCACTTGACATATGTGACATTGGTCAACACTTAATGATTAATAATTGTGAAAACATGTAAAACGTTTGTACATTAACATTTCCACTATATCCGTTAGTAAACATGATTGAAAGCTGAATATTGGTGTAGAAACTATGATCTTAAAATAATGGACTATTCATGAAATCCTATCACGTGATTCTTGTAATGAAATAGTAATGATCAGTTAAACAAAAACCAACAGTTGTCGTTCAACCAACTATAATGTTTTAAGCAATAATCAGATAACAAGACAACAGATATCCCAAAAGGATTCCCTAATAATTAATCCAATTCATCTGTCTTCAATTTCATATCTGATGTTTAGATAAACGTACTTTCTCCTTTTCGATCAATTCTATTGACTTGCTTAATCGTCCATTTTCATCAATAGGCATAACATAACTCTTCAATTTTCATTGAAGAACTATACATAGATCTATTTATCTTGATGCAAATGATAAGGGAAGATTAGATAGATGAACAGTCATTTGATATCAAAAAAAATTCACAACTTTAGGTCAGTCCACTTGATACATATACATTGTTTAATTAGTGAAATACGAGTAAATAGTGAATTTATTGGTGAGTCAGTAAATTGTCGTGACAGGTCAATCTCTTAGGTGGTTGGAGGTAGTCAGGAGAGGACCGTTGATTTGGATCTCTTACTATTTATCACCTTTTAATTATTCCTAAATTTAACATAGAGGGGACTAATATTCGTGATAGTTTTCGAAACCACATCAAATATCTTAGACTAGCGGTCATATGACAATCTGCCCAGTTGGATCCAATCAGTACTAAACAGACCAGACAAACATTAAATTGGTCACCACTCAAAAATCAAACAATATTAAATCATTTTATTACTGTTGTGGTGTGTGCTACTGATATCGACAGATAAAAGTAGTATGTATCATCAATCAAAAGTAAAATATCTGGAGGTAGAAGGTTAAGGAGATAGAAGAAAAGAGAACAAGAACAGAGAATGATTGATATGGAAACGAAAAAACAATGAAGTCTGAAACGATTGACTGATATTTTACAAATGAATTATTTACTGTATGGTTCTCAGATTGTATTAACCTGTTCTGTTATTTTGTGTTCAAATACATTCGATTGTTCCCACTTGTATTCGCGTTCACTAAACTGTCGTAAAGAAATACAATGAAAACATTACAATTACAATTGTGATAACTAATTTACTGAATTTCCATAGTTGAAATCATGAGTCAATTGAAGCTAGACCACCATGGAAAACCATGAAAGCACTGGACGGCCGTTTCGTCCAGTGACCAGTGGAGTTCAACCACGTCTGTTGTAGAGATATCAACTCACTGAAGACAATTGGTGAACGGTTGCTCAAACTTCGTGGATTGGTTGACGTTAGACATTAACACCGTTGGATGCTGGCTCAGTGGTCTATCAGTTAAGTGCTCTTGCGCGAGACTGTTAGGTCCTCGGCTCGAATCTCGTGAGTGCGGGATCGTGGATGAGCACTACTGAGGAGTCCCATGGTTTTACATGGTGGTATAGATTCAGTTGACTCATGATTTCAACTATGAAAATACTGAAATATCCACAAAACCCCTTCTAATTTACTGAATATGTGAACTTGATCAAACAATACCATAAAGTAACTTGTAAAAAATACAAACACATACACACCACATATAACAGAAACAACCCTTTAAAACAGTAAAAAATTAGTTGTGTAATATCAGTTGCTATGTTAAACCCACATACTATCAAATTGTAGTCAGATACTGGGCCATTAAAGTTGAATTCCAGTTTCTTTTTTTTCTGTCTATGTTGAATCATTGACATTTTTTATTGTTTAACTATACAAATGCACTTTGAAATTGAATTTTGAATAAATGATTTATGAACTGCTCATTATCTTTTTTTTTGCTCACATAGTGCACACACATAGTAGCCAAGAGAGAGAGAGAGAGAGAAAGAGAGAGAAACGAAAAGCAAACAAATTGCACTATGTAAATGTTTGATTTTTTTGACTAAAACAAAAAAAAGCTGAGAAATAATCCACACAGTTAGAATAATGTTGATCTTTGTGGTATAAACCAAGTATTGATTTTGTTTAATGATTTGAAATATTACACTGAAAGAAAAAGAGTATTATGTAATCGTTAGTGTAGGGTTGTAGAGGTTATTAAGTTTATGATTGAGATCATGAATCAATTGATGTTTGACTATTATTGAAAACCTGGAAGCACTGGACAGTCGTTTCGTCCTAACGTGGGAATCGTCAGCAGTGCTTATCCACGATCTCGCTTGCGGGATTCGAACCCAGGATCTTCGGTCTCACGTTGGCACGTGAGATTTCTTTAGCATTGTTTACTGCACTTTTTGTTTTTAGTTTAGGCTCCGTGATTTCATAGAAGATTTTACAGTTTTTCTTGTTACTTATAAAATACAGATTGACATTACAGACTATAGACTGTTTATAAATGATGGACAGTATGGTTATAAATGGTGAACTATGAATAGCTCACTTACTTTATAAAATAATTCGATAACCACATAATGTAAGCACAAGCTTGAAGTAATCACGATGAATATTTAGACAATTGTTAGTTCATTAGAGAACAGTTTTGTAAATGAGTGGTTGAGGCAAAAAAACAGTAATCTTGTAGTGTGTAGATACGTATTATATAACTAATGGATCTATTAAAGTCCTATGAGCATTATTCTAACCGTAAATCAATAAAACGATGTTATAGAAATCGTTTCATACAGATGGAGAACAGCAGTCTTCTCGAACTCGTATCTAGAAATAAAACAACTTTGAGAAGTCCCAAGATTTTTCTTGGCTGAGGTCAGAGATTTAGGTTGGGAATTAGGAGCACAGCGTTAGGGAATAAACAGTAGGAACTTAAGACTTGGGCTAGAATAAGGGGTTTTAGGTTTGGGACCTAGAAACAATGTTTATTCATAAGTTACATATATACTCTGGGTACAAAGTCTTGAGCATTTGATAAGCCTAGTGCTATTATCCGCTCTAAAATGAAATTTCTGACTAAAACGAAAAGGTCATTTTCTCACTTCTGGTTACTTCATCTCAATACTATAATTTACTCAAACCATTTTATGTCAATAAACAGTTACGTTCATTTTATGATTATCAGTTAACATTCCTGATTGTTTTGTCCATCAGCTTAACTACAATTGATTACTTTTTTTCCTGATAAAATTGTATGTGCCCTGTCTAATAGTAAATTTGGGTCAAGTGGACGATAAAAACCTGTCACTTCATATACCTTAATAATGGAAAATGACAACTGGTAGGCCTAAAGAATAAGGATGAGTTTGAATGACGAATTCATGATCTCTTTCAGTCAATCAAAGCACGAAAACGATAGACGAATAATCTTTAATGTTATGAAAAGAACTCAAACTTAATGACTAAGGTTTACACTTTAGTATGAAAATAACGTTTAGAGGCCGGTGTAATAAATAACTTAGGTCTCTATCATAACTCTAACGCTAACCATAAATCCTAAGCATCCAGATCCAATATATGGCATTCTGTTTTGATAAATCAGTCATGACCTACCAACAATTGAGTAAATCGGCAAAGATACCACTGAATATTTGAACACGCTAATTAGTTGAGCAAATATTTGATAAACTAGCTATATGAGCAAAGATGAATAGTCTATAGTACCGTTCGCTTCAAACGCCATCAAGTTATCCAGTTGGTTCCCAAATCCTGATAGCAAAATGTTTGTGCAATAGGGTGAAGTTTAAATTCACTTGATATTGTTTACTTGAATCTTCCCATTGATGTTTTTAGGACTGGAGTTGATCAGTCTCTTGTTGGTATTTGTGCATCCTGTACGTCTTGTCTCGATATTACCTTAATTTACAAGGATTCTAAGCAAAGATGAATAGGGGCTAGCAGTGAATAATGCGATGGCGTTTGAAAAGGACGATACTGGGTTCGAGACCCAAGGTGAACAACAACTGTGGGTACAAGTACATCCAGCTGATGAGTCTCAAATAGGACGAAACGCGTGTCCTGGATTCCGCTGCTAGCCACTATCCTTCTTTGCTTAAATAGCTTGTGAATTAAAATCATATCGAGGCAATACGCACAGGATGCTCATATACCAATAAGAAACTGATCAATCTCAGCCCTAAACATCAATGGGAAGCTTCAAGTAAACAATACCAAGTGAATTTAATTAACTGTATATATTAAACAGAGATGGATAGTGGCTAGCATTGGAATCCAGGACGCACGCCACTTCGTCCTATTTGGGACTCGTCAGCTGGATGTGCCTACATCTCAGAGTTGATGTTCACTCTGTATATATTAAATAATCCAAAAAATTTAATCGTTTTTATAAGAAAAGAGAAGAAAAAAAAAAGCATTTTCATGTTCACATGTTACGAAAACTAGAAAAATGATCACCTTTTTTATCTATCACACATGAGCGTAAACTTCCATAATATAGAAAAAAAACGCTTTTTTGTTTTAACTGTTCATGGATAAAATTCAATTCAGATTTTGTTTAAAAAGAATGTTAAGCACATGTATTTTACATACATGACATGTGAAACGTTTACTGATTATTAAAAATTAACTAATCTATGTTATACTATTCTATGCTCAATATCCATTACTTACGACTGTTACACATCATGGAGGAGAGTAGGTCGGTCACCAGCATTCTCCATCTAAATTCATCCTGAGAAATTTTTTCTAGTTGTTTCTAATTGTTTATTATCCTTTTTCATGTCTGTTTCGAATTCCCGATGCGGTGTGTTTTATAACCTTTCTCTTTTTTGTTTCACTTCAGAAATCCAAGTTAGCATTTGCCTTGTTATACAGTTTGATAAGTTCTTCAATGTGTGTCCTAACTACTTCCAACGTATTTTCTTAATTTCTTCCTCAGCTGGAATTTAATTTGTTCTCTCCAACAGTAGGCTGTTATTAATGATATCCGATCAATGGTCATTGAGTATCCTACGTAGATAATTGTTTATAAATATTTGTATTTTTTTTAATGATGGTTGGTATAAGTATTTATAAACAATCGATTGATCATAATTATATTTTGTGTGACATTCCAATGAGTAGTAATTAGTACTTTTGACGTTTTTTTTAAAACTAACATACGTTACTAGAAGAAATAAACACAAATTTAAAGAGCATAAAATGAAACAATGTAGAATAAGAACAGGTGGATAATGCTAGCAGTGGTATCCAGTTTGACGCGCGTTTCATCCTATTTGGGACTCGTCGACTGGATGTACTTGCATCTCAGAGTTGATGTCCACTCCATGACTCAATCGTTGATGTGTACTGCTGAAGAGTCCCACAATAGGACGAAACAGTCATCCAGTACTTCCAGGTTTTCTATGATGATCTAGCTTCCATTAATTCATGAACTTAACTATCTAATTTCTTTATTTATTTATAACCTTTAAATCTTATCATTTCTATTGTTATTATTATTATTTTAGTCCATTACTGATTCATTACAACAATTGAAAAGACCAGAAGAAGATCTTGATATAGTATATTCTACTGAACTAATTGCACCACCAGCAATTCCAACAAAAATGTCATCTGATCCAAATAATCCTATTTATGTAAATCATTCAATTAAACCAAATAGACCACCAAATATAGATAGAAAAGAAAATGATGTAAGTTGAATAAATTTGGAATGTAATATATCATTATACCCTTACTTATTATATACCATATCAATAAGCCTGTAGCTTATTAAAGGTAATATATTGATAATGATAAGTCAATACATTTATGTTTTCCCTTACAAAATTAGGTTGGAGATTTGATTTTAAACCACAAAAGTTCATTATGTATAAATATATATATATAAATGGGTGTTTATCATTCCCCAAATGCCCTGGTACGGCCGAGAGTGGGGAGAGTCCACTCTCCCTCTCAAAATGCTCTCACATGGCCACGCGTATATAGCCTCTAACAGGGAAGTCCTACTCATTGCCTTCTCGTGGCGGGGCTGTTGTTTACGAAACTGAGACGACGAAAAGCGAATGTCTGGCGCTTTAACCGGGTCGGTGGACACGGAAAGTTCACCTAGGGGAGTTGGAAAACCCTGATTCCAAACCAATGGTGTACATGGGCTCCAGTATCCTGAGGGAACAAATGACGTATGAATCAATCGTTGATGACCGGCTACCATGGGACTTCATCTCCTCACGATGCTCTACTGCAATAGGGATCAGATCTTTAGATCAAAGGCTCGAGATGTGGTCATCTAAGAAAACCCCCTGTTTCAGTATGAGCAGTATCGCAGCCCTCACAAAAATCAAATGAAATTTGTGCGGCCCATATATATCTGGTGCCTCTTTGTATCAATATTTATGTGTTCACATAAATGAAAATAAATTATCATCCGATAACACGTTCATAGTGAACGGTTACAATTAGCAGAAATGAAAATTACATTAACATATAGCAACTTCAAGCGAAGTTATTTTCAAATTCTAGAAGATACACAATTAACTAATTGTTACCTAAAATTTGAAAATATCTTACATAGACTAGATTTTGAAATGGTAGAGAAGACTTGTAGCTCAGGTGAATAGTTACGATAGAGTTTTGTTCTCTAAGCTGGATGGTTTGATGATGGAGCTTACATCGTTATTCTGAACGACATCATTAGCATGAACTTCAGATAAAAGTGAAGTGTTAGAATTTTGCTACATATGGTTCACAACTTGTCCTGTAGATTCCAATGTTGATCGGCTATTGTTGACCTTTAATCCGCTATTGATTGCTTTATTATATTGGTTGTATTTCCAATTGATTTGATTGTTGGTTCTATATTCGTCCATAGTTTTTCTGAATGGTTAATAAATTGCACCGATTTCAATGTGTTGGTTGATTGCTGATTGACTTGAGTCCCAAGCTTCTAGAAATTCTCTGAAGTTTTAGAATTGTCTATATCCAAGATCTCAATGTTTTCACAGTTGAGTGTGTTCACAGTTGTCCACATGGGTTGCTATAGGCGAGAATATGTCATGGAGTTTAACCGCTAATTGATGTTCATATAGGTAAAGATGAAGAGAGCGTCCGCTTTATCTTACGGGAATACTTTATTTTGTAGATGACGTTCTGTTTTCCTTCTCTTGTCATTTTGTTCTTTGATTTCAATAGGATTGATTGAAGTGACTTTGTCGGTTTGTGTGCCACATCTATTCCAAAAGGCTTCAACAATCTCGTTGTAATTTTTGATTTGCCTTTCAGATGTAGTAGGGTGATTCATTTGCTGGTTTCTGCTACTGCGTTTGGTTGGTATTTTTTGATGAAGCTGACTGAGTAGTCGTTCTTTCAAAAGATAGTCTTTAATTATTTTTCTTCACTTTTCCGCGTTGCAAATGTGTTGCCGTGTGTCCACACCTTCTTCAACAAGCTTTTTACTCCGTTGATTTTGTAGGCTCTTAGGTTGTTTCTACTACAATTGAGAATTTGATCTGTGTGGGTCAACTTCCGATATACTTGAGTCTGCAGTTTTTCTGTTTCGGTTCTAATGATTAATATATCCAAGAATAATAGCTTGTTGTTTGACTGCTAATCCATTTTGAATTTGATGTCATCAAAGACGTTGTTGATCACATTGTGGGTGTTTTCCAGCTCATTATTTTTTGGCGATGAAGAATGTGCTGTCCACATAACGAATCCAAATTTTCTACTCTATCACCGGTAAGATCGAGGCCTTTATTCTCTGTGTCAGTGATTCTACAATAACGAGATTGTTAAAATGACACCGGTAAAATGCAGTGGAATCGTCCAGCATTGTTTCTTCCTGTTTGACAAATGGACGTTTGTCAAAAAGATTTTGAACGTTTTTCAGTGATGAAAATTAGGAGTACAAAAATTGATTATTCTGATCGAAAATTTCTGAAGAAATATGTATAAAGTTTACTTATATTATCCGTCATTCATATGTTTGTCTCAACTGTCAACTGGAATAAACAGCAGTTCGATATATGAGAACTGTTATCACTTCTCATTGGCTTACACTTTTTTCGTGGTACTTGTAAAACTAACCAGGTTAGCAGTGGTTCTGACAATCGCCTAGCTTGACTGAAGTACCTTAGAGACAACTGCTTGAGACTGGTTACATACAGCCGTTTTACGTGTAGTTTCAAATTGGTTAGCTCCGTACTCTAAAATCCTTGGTGAAAGCGACGGAAATCCATGGTACAAAGTCATATGAGCTCTTTCTAGCCCCTTTCTTTCATTGTGGTAAGAAAACATCACTAAAGAAGTTAGTCGTCCTAGGAAAGCACTGTATTGTATTTAAACTTTGATATTGCTCATAGTCGTATTTCTCTCCAACCAGTTTGCTTGATATGATAAAGCTTAAAAGAACAAATGTTCACTGAATGCAATTCAGTCGAGTAATTAAAAAACGTAACCTTAACAAGGTAGTACCTACGATCAGTACTAAAGTACGAAAGTGATATCTAAGCGGTCTCTATTTATGATTCTACTTTTACTCCATTCTAATTCTTGTATTTTCGTCAGCGTATATTCCGCGGTTACATAACTACCACTTAAAGAAGAAAGGTTTACTTTCTCTTATTAGATTTAACAGTTTCCTCTCGTATCTTAGTTCCACTTCAGAATGAAATCAGTAGAGGATTACTGTTAGAAATCTAATCTTTGACTAGTAGAGTTAAAACAATGATGATATCATATATTCTATTATTGGCAATACATATGATAATTATTTTAATGTGATTGTCATCATACCTTTGATTAAAACATAAGTACTATGTGACAGATAGAAATAAAATATTACAATTTATTTAGGAACATGATAAGCATGTTTATGCAAACAGTCAAGAATTACAAAATGCACGAAAGGTTAGTACTATCTTTCTGAGTTTGTTTCACCCACTTATCCCCCCCCCACCAAAAAACAGCTTTTTCCATTACTCTATTTATCTCTTTATTCCCCTCTGATTTCCTTACTTACGAATATATTTAAATCCATATATACACATATAAGCACACAAAATATACTATGTATGCATATGTGCATAATATCTGTCAAGACAAATTTAAGATGCATGTTCAGATGGTTATCTAACAACATTGAACGCACCATGTTGCAAGTTCCTCTTCTTTTGATCACGTGTGTTGTGTCACCGATATTATAATTCTGTGTGGTTTTTCTGTTTGATGTTTACATTCACTCATAATAACACTTATATGTTCTTTATCACAGTCAATTCAAAGTTCCAGCTAGTACAAGTATTATGTATTGTGCAAGCAAATTGTATTTCATCAAACGATTCACCAAGCTATCACAACGTAATCATATCAATTAAATAAAATGAGAGATTTGAAATGAGTCCCAGAGTGAATATCAACTCTGAGATGCAGGTATATCCAGCTGACGCGTCCCAAAAAGGACGAAACGAGCGTCCTGGATTCTACTGCTAGCCACTATCCATCTTTGCTTACAATTTGAAATGATGATTTGAATCTTTTTTTCAAAAGAAGTAACGACTATATGGTCTGTATTTTATATTTCGAATACATAGAATGAAAACATTATGCTATGATAGTTTGTGTAAGTTGTTTGCCTTGAAGGATACACTGAAAAGCTGTTTCGTCCTATTCTGAGGCTCTTCTACGATGTAAGTTCATAATACCAACTTGGGCTCAATCTAGGATCTTTAAGTCTATCAGCAACCACGATACCGGTGACCAAATTCAAGAAGAATTTTCAACTACTGGAAGAAGAAAAAGATATCCACTATAACACTGAAAGATTGTCTATCGACGCATAGAATTCACCAAAATTGAGAATATAAACTTCTAGATTTCATCTGAGCGACCGAATAACATCATAATTGTTATTAAGCCTAGATATCCTAATTTGAATTTTACTCGAGGTCGTGGATAAACATCGTTGATTTGTATCTCAAGGCAAGACTAAACAGCCGTTCAGTGTACCACAGTTTTTTAATGATTCTGTATGTTGTTTGAGTCCACTGTGAAAACCACTTCAATTTATAAATAGTTTGTTTGAAGAAGTTGCCTAAAATTACTGCATTAACTATAACTAAAATGTATGTGCTTCACAGAAGAAAAAATAATGATTTACAGTCAATAAATTCTTTGATAAATTTTAACTACTTAATTTATTACAGTAGTTAAAGTGTTTGACATTAGAATTAGCTAATAATATTAATTCTTCCACCGGAAGCAAGTCCCCAAATGCCTTTTTAAAACTCTAATACTATACTATACATTACTGTATGTACATAAATGAATAAATATCCTTATCATATATTAGGCAAAGGAGTTCGCAGCGTCAGCTATAGTCGACAGTGTGGTATCCAACTATGAAACTCATTGGAAAAATGAATTAAACAATCGAAATACAACTATTCAGCCAGTGAACATGAATTATCAACAATATTACTCAACAAAAAGTGAAAACTCAACACCTTATCTATCTATTAGATCACAAAGTTACCCAACTTATAATCATCATGAACTGGAGAAGCATTATGTAACACCAAATTTTCTTTCTGCCCATCATCAGGTATCATCACCAAAACCAACACGACCGAGTAATCCACCACTAATATCCCCTATGGATCATCATCAAAGATGTGATAGATTAGATGAAAAAAATGAGATAGGTATCCGCCGATTGGATTTAGTGAATTCAATTAATCCCGGTGGCAAATTTACAGATTATGATCATGGACATTTCGACGATACTGTTAGATATTATAACACAGAGGTGAGATGGTGAAATGACTAACAAAGCGCAAAAAAAAGTAGTTAAATGCGTACATGCATAGATCTATACAAAATTTCATTTCAACTAATGCATCATACATTGCTAGCTGCCTATATATATAGCTTGATTGATTTATAAGATAGCTCACATGTTTTTTTCCCGAATTAATCAATCAAATCCATGCATTTTTGTAGTGACAGATGGGTGATTTAGTTCTTTTTTCGTCTTTACCTATTCCCAAATCCAGTTAACAATGTTAAATCACATTACCGAATTGCAGAGATAATGAGGTATTTGACATTTTCAGGATTAAGTTAACTTACATTGATATTTCTTCCGGTCAATAAATAGTTTCAGTATCAAGATGGATATTGATACTTGGCAAACTTTGATAATGATGCTGATATTTTCACAGTTGAAGCTAGGCCACCAGGTTTCCAGGTTTTCGATGGTGGTCTAGCTTCAATTAACTCATGATTTCAATTATGAAAATACTGAAATCTGAACAAAACCCCTTCTGATTATAATCATATACTCACTAGTGACTGACTTCAGGATATATGTCCTGGAGTTCTAGTGAGAAGCAGTGACCAGTAGAGTTCAACCACGTCTGTTGTGAGATAACAACTCACTGAAGACAATTGGTGAATGGTTGCTCAAACTTCGTGGATTGGTTGACGTTAGACATTAACACCGTTGGACGCCGGCTCAGTAGTCTATCGGTTAAGTGCTCTGGCGCGACACTGGTAGGTACTTGGTTCGAATCTCGCGAAGTAGGATCGTGCATGCGCAATGCTGAGGATTCCAACAATAGGACGAAACGGCCGTCCAGTGTTTCCAGGTTTTCGATGGTGGTCTAGCTTAATTGACTCATGATTTCAAGTATGAAAATAGTGAAATCTCCACAAAACCCTTTTCTGAATGATGCTGATGTTCTTAATGAAGCATTTTGTCATTGAAATATATATTCAAGACATGTTTATCAAACTGTCTCCTAAAAACTAATTTATTACCATCCATAGTGATTCACACATTCATTACCAAGGATCTAGAATATAAATACATATATTCCCTATAAATTATACATCTTCGACTGATTTAAGAACCAAACGAAGAAATCAATCATTCCACTGACGATTGTTCAGAGGAATACTTTGATCTTCATGACTAACCGTTTTAACTATATAGTTGTTAATAGTAACAGTAATCAATGTTAATTCAAATGTCATGTATCTATGGTTTACACTACATTACTATCCTAGTTTTGTATTTTTATAAGAGTTTGCTTCCTTTTTTCTTTTCATAACTAAACATGACACAATTACGTAACACTACACTGTATCATTTTTGGTTAACTAACCAATATAGTTTTCATTTATTTAGTTTATGTAATGGGTGATAGATGCTTGTCTTTTTGTTTCCATGTTTCTGATGCATAACTTATATTTGCATACTTACTTACTTACTTACTTAATAAAGGAAACCTGGACATAAGTTGATTTCTAATATGAATTCTTTATTAAATAGGTTTTTTTATTAACTTACTGATGAAGTACGAGTCTAACAATGATGTGATATTGATATATAACTTTCTAGCATTATACTACTAACACACATTTAAGTAGTATAAATAGTAGTAGTGAAGACAGTTTTTTTATTCAACCAAGTCAGCTATACTCAGTGTTTAATTTTTATTGGTTTGATTTACTTCGATTTTGCTCAAATAACTTTAATGAATTTTGAAATGACTTCATAATAATAAAGCTACCTCTTGTAATATATATTGATGGTATGACATATTTTCTTACCAACATCAGAGGTTTATGACTGATATTCACCGATATTCTCAGCAGTATGAATCCATAATTCTGGCGCGGGACCCGAGATCAGAACCTTCAATCTCGCGTGAACGCCTAACCACTAGACCACTGAGCCAGCAACCAACGGCCTTAATGTCTAACTTCAATAGATCTATGATTATGCGCAACACTTCATCCATTGCCTGATCTGGATAACTTTGTGACACCCGACACGAATTGGACTCAACTGGTCATGATTTCACACTAGATTTCAAGGAGATCTATATTCAAGCTAGTCACTAGTGTGCCGGCTCAGTGGTCTACAGATTATGTACTCGTGATCGAGACAAAGGCCCTGGATAAGGGCACCTTGCGGGAGTCGTGCATGCACACTGTTGAAGCGTTCCACACTAGCACCAAACGAACGTCCAGTGATCCCAGGATTTCAATGGTTCTCTGGCTTAGATCGACTCAAAAATAAACTGTTAAGAGAAATACCTTGACGAAATGAAAATACTTCAGACACAAATGAAACAAAACTTGTTATACCCAACAATGATTTTATAAAATTTCATATTCCGTAAAAATAATCCTTAATTTTTAAAGTGACGTTGTTTTAAATTATAAAGATTTCATAATTGAAAGAATCAATTTATCATTACCAGACTAATATAATAATAATATTGTCAAAATCAACCAAGTGGTTAACATTAATTGACATGTATCTATTACTTACTTTCTTACTTACCTACTTACTTACTTGCTTACGCCTGTTACTCCCAATAGAGGATAAGCCGCCGGCCGGCATTCTCCAACCCACTGTGTTCTGGGATTTCCTTTCTAGTTCCATCCAATTTTTGTTCATTCTTTTCATGTCTGTCTCCATTTCTCGTCGTAATTTGTTCTTTAGTCTTCCTCTTCTCCTTTGGCATGTATCTATATATCTTTATCTTGTTCTAAACAGCATGATAGTTCTGCTCATCCTTTATGAATAGTTAAGAAAAGCTTGCACTTGGTACTTATATATATATGTTGTAATATATCATTTTTAATCCAAATCCTAACATTATTTTGTTCTTAAACAAACACTCAAATCATAATTGATTATTTTTAATACTAAACACTTTATACTACTGAAATAACTACTCATCTAATTCCCCATATTTAACCATTAAAAATTTGTTTATTTACCTGACAAGTTATATTACTAACAAAATATCTTCATTAGTATGCTATGCATGTCTGTTGAATGTTTAAGTGTGACAATGTTTTATATTGAGATTGTTATCCATTATATACGTCATTAATGTTGTCTATGATCTAGTTATCCCTAGTACTTATATACTCCTTCCTTGTATCATTGTGATTTATATCACATTATTAATCTATCAAAATAAAGCCATTATCAATGCAATTTCAACCACATCATTCGTATACAATGAGATCAGAGAGAAGAATTATGTCACCTACCAGTTTGGATAGAAGATATCCACAAGAATATGATCAATATTATTCATCACCTGAAGCAAGACGAGTACAAACAATGAGAGTAAGAAATTCAATAATAACTATACATATATTAATAATCCTTATGAAATTTAATATGAAATAAAAAAGAACTATTATTGTTTACTTATATTCAAACCATATCTTGCTCAGCTAAGCCAGTATACAAGCATCTTTCAGTATTAACCATAATATGAGTGACCTCGGAGATCCCTTAAAATTGTCAGATAAAATATATACTACTTATTAATTAGTGAATAGTATAGTTTGTTTCTCAAACTTCCTGAATTTCACCTCAGAACTAACTTTAGTTACACAACACATTTTCCATCCATACTCATAAAAATGAAGGGATTCGCTATCACTGCTGTGGAATTTCAATCTCTTTGATCCTGAATATGGATACTTTGTATTGAAAACAAAGTTGAATATTTCGTTAGTTTTTTTTGGCATAAATGTACATTGAGTCTTTTTGGTAATCAAAACATTCAGAAAATTCGATTTTATGTACCCAATCAATTTATTCAGTTACATGACAGAAATTGACTAAACTGTTTGTAAAACTTAGTTGTTAAGCGGAAAGCTCTTATTTTTATCTTGCTTGGTTCTTCTCAACATGAAATACTATAGTATATTCATTAAGTAGCTTTTTTTCCTGAAACCATACATTAGAACAAAATATCTGTTCATCGGCTTACAGTTTCCTTTTTCTCCTGAAATAAATGATGTAAAATAGCTTAATTCTTTTATTCTTAAATTACCTCTTGATGAATAAGCTTGAAGAACGATTTTTTTCATCTAAAATATACTACTTATATCCTTTTAGTAGTTTCCTTTCTTTCATCGGCAGATATTTTTGCCCTCTTGTCCCCCTGTTGTTAATTAGTTCAAAATGAAGCTATCCTTATTCCTATATACTTTTAATATTATTAATGGAGAAGAATTTACCAAGAGTCATGATTTGTTACATTTCATGGTGTAATTGAATCACCTAGCTACACTGTCGATGAGTGATCGCTTCACTTCAGATTTGGTGTCTAGTACTTATTACTGCTTATCAAATGACGACAAAATTAATCATAAGTGGGTATATAATTATTTTTTGATTGATCTATGTAAGGATGGCTCGTTGGTAAACTCTAGGAAGCCTCAAGAAGCCAAGAAAGAGCCGAAGACATTCCATCCAATCACCACTAGGGGAACATTCTAGAATGTCAACATGTAGCTTCTATATTGGATGGATAAGAATGACCCCCTATCTACCTATTGGCTCTCCAAAATGATGATTTACTTTCAGCCAACAAAATATAAATACATGAGACTTTTTAACTACATTTTGACACTGTTTTGAGGAATAAAATTCCTACTTATTAGTCTTGTGTCTTCCCTCTTGCGACGTTGCGGTTTCGATCGTTCAAGTGGTCTAGTAGTACGCGGCATAACAAGAATCAGAGCTCTAGATATAACAATCTATCTGTCAAAGTCAACAGATTGAACAGTCAACAGTAAATATGTTTTTAGATGGTGATGATTAAAGTAATAAAATACATTTGACTGTCAAACAAAATTGCTCCATAGTTTTCCAGTTCATGTTAAAATAAACTGCTGATATGATTTTACCTCTATAACCTCACCTCATAGGAACGTAAACATTTTTGTTTCATTAGTGATGAGTTCTCTTTTGAAAATACTGCTAAACATCTTTCTTTGACCAATCTGTCCACTAAATATACTACGATTGACCCACACAACCTTTCTTCTACCCCTAACCTTACTTACTTACGCCTGTTACCCCTTGTGCAAGAGCATAGGTCACACACTAGCATTCTCCATCCAACCCCCAACCCGCTCAGTTAAAAACGTGGAAAATTTAAACTAACGTACTCTGTGACTCTTATCTCAAAACTTATCTCATCATATACATGATTTACATGAATAAAAATATTATAAAAGGGAAATTACAATTTGTAGTACAAATCTCAGTACCAGATACATAAATAATTAACTTAAATTTCTGAACACTTAGGGGATCTGTCAACAATTAACGAGTTCCATGATAATTACATCGAATCTTCATAGAGTAGCCTCCTGATTTTAACATGTATGAACTAACTCATCTCAAACTTCAGTGAATGAGAACACAAGTGGGGACAATCGAATGTATCTGAATGCATAAACCATACATTAAGTAATTCATTTTTCAAAGTGTCAATCATTCGTCTTAGACTTCATTGTTCTTTCGTTTCCACACCAATCATTCACTGTTCTCGTTCTCTTTTCTTCTATCTTCTTAACATTCTTCCTCTAGACATTTCACTTTCGATTGATGACACATACTACTTATATCTGTCGACATCAGTAGTTCACAATACAAGACCACTTTAATCAATGTTAAGTTCAGTCCAGTCTGTTCACTTTAATAAGAGAAGCACCCTAGAAATTTAATGATTGAAAAAGTATTGTGTACAGAGAAATGTACTTTTAGTTTTTAAATAGACATTTTGCTTGTACGATCACAATAGTAGTAGTTTTATGAGTAGTATCGTAATGTTTAATAATTATAGACTGATGTTATTACTTTTTAATACTCACTAGTGAATGAATGATACTTTGATCACTATTTTTTAAAAGATCATTTTGTTCCTATGACTTCCTCCCCCCCATTTATTATGTTTTCTTTTTTAAGGATCATTTTGTTACTACGGTATTTGATTTATTCAAACTGATATAGATTGTTAATTAAGTATGATTGGTTTTGTGTCAATGTTTTGAAATGATTTATAGTAAACTGAAAATAAAATACGATAAATGGATATTTACTTAAAGTACCTTCAAGAAACAAACACCATCAGTTCAAAGATTTATGAAAATTCGGTTCTGTATATACAAAATACAATCGATCACTAAATAGAGAGCAATGTTGTATTTAAATTCACTTAGTATTGTTTGTTTGAATATTCCCATTTATATTTAGAACTGCAACTGGTCAGTCTCTTATTGGCCATATGTGCATCCTGTGCGTATTGCCTCGATATAGCCCTATTTCAAGACTCAGTAGCTGAGTGGATAACGCGATGGCGTTTGAAGCGAAAGGTACTGGATTCGAAATGTACAGTGAACATCAACTGTAGGTACAGGTACATGCAGCTAATGAGTGTCAAATAGGACGAAACGCGTGTCTTGGATTCCACTGCTAGCCACTATCCATCTTTGCTTACAATGTTGTGTTTACTTTGTCTATTAGTTTTGATGCGGTATTTGTTTTAAGTGACTCAGTATTCCTTGTTCTATGTTGCAGTATTAGTTGATTGAAAGTAATTGACGAGAAACCCTGATTTGTTTTTGTTCATATCAGTCTGGACTAATTCCAGATTAGATTATGATAAGGAGTTACAGATTGAGATGGAACAGTTAGTGGTTAAATAACTTAGATCAGTCTTTGATACAAATTATAAAGGTCAACAATCTTCACAATATTCCTATATTGAATATCACTTAATAATCTTAGTGAAACCTTAATCTTCATCAATTATTTTGCTTATATAATTATTATTTAAACAATGCTTAGATTATCTTTCGCTATCTTCTATGTATGCTATGTGTGTTATCTTTTGTTACACTGGTGTTCGTCTATATACTCTTTATTATTGTTGACAATTACCATCACGTAAGTTCGTGTCATGTATCATAAAACTTATACAATAAGTCATTTTTTTAAAAAAAAGTAATGGATGTTGTCTAGCAGTGGAATTCGGGACTCACATCTCGTCCTATTTTGGAACTCGTCAACTGGATGTACCTTCATCACAGGATTGTTGTTGACTGTGAGACTCAAACTCTAGGATGCAGGCACATCCAGCTGACGAATTCCAGATAGGATGAAACGCACGTCTTGGATTCCACTGCTATCCACCATCCATCTCTGTTTATAATGCTTGTGACGTGATGACAGTATCAAAGCAATCCACACAAAATCCATATATGCCAATAAAAGACTGATCAATTACAGTTCTAAACGTCAACGGGAAGATTCAAACAAAAAATACAGAACTGAAATTATTAATTTTTAGAATTGTAGCAATAGTTATGACAGTCTTCAAATCGAATAACTTTTAGATTATCTGTAAAGAGAACAGTTGTCTTTTTAACTTCATTTCCAATCTATACCAAAAATCCAAGAAAGGTAGTGCTATTCTAAATATTATATGAAATATATTTTTTATAGTTTGTATTACATGTATGAGTGATATGCAAATACATCCGGACAACAAATCATAAATAGGATGAAATGTGATTTCTGGATCTCAGTACTGACTACTATCAAGATTTAATCAATAATATGTCAGTTTGCCAAAAGAAATACATAGAAAGCATTGCTTGGTTTAGATCTCATGTTAGTTTCGAACTCGTATCAGTTATCTTTAGCAAATAAGAAGGTCTAGTGGGACTCGAACGTACATCATTCAATGCTTCTCTTAATTACAGTTAGTTCCCTTCATAAAAAAGTACAATGACAATAGTTTTTCAAACATTTCACTCAACTCCAATGTTCCTTTTTTTCAATGTATTCAATTGAACACTAAATGAAAGGTATACTTTTCAGTAGGGGAATATGATAGATTAATTGATTATAAGGGATATCAAATATCTATGCTCTAATTCCATTATAAGCTCAGACAGTTGGTGTAAAATAACTGTTAGGTCGGCTTACAATAAACTCTATCAGAGCCTCCAGAGAGGCTCATAAAGAGCCCAACCAATCAGCGATTAGTTAGAAGCTATGCTACTAAAATAACAAGGTCCTGATTGGCTGTTAACATACTGTTACTATGGGATCTCAAGGTCTTTTAGTTACTATAAAAACCCCTGTTTTTCTGTACATAATTGAACCTTGTAGTAAAGTGCTTCTCTGATACTCGTGTGTTCTCTCTGGTCTTTCAAGTCGCTGAGTAGTGCTAGGCTGGGGTTATCCGAATAGCTAGGATCCGAATAAAGCGTTCAACCTACGAGACATAACAATAACAAAACATTTCGATTATCCACCTACCTAAGGTCTCAGTCCATATGCTCTTATCTTGGTAGGAAAGACAATTGTACATATATCTATATTTGTATATATTATAATTCAAACTGTCAGTTAAGATTTCCTACTGAATATCAGTTCTTTTGTTTATTTATTGAGTTTAATATACCATAAAAAGGAAATATCGTAAATCTATCAAGCTATATTGTCATGTAGAGCTGAAGGTCTTATGTGAGACCGTAGGTTCGCCATTGACATTGTGGATAGTTGAGCATTACTTTGGCAAGTTTTGCTGACTGTTCATGTGAAAAGTTGGTTTGCTGGTTAACCGATTTCATTCATACTGATTGTTGATTTTCAGTGTTCTCAAGGGCCATTGTCATTAGAGCATTGTAACGTATGTCGCCATTGCTAACAGTAATGATTTTGACTGTTGTGTAAGCGAAACTGATCAACTTTCGCCTGCTCGTGTTGCGCCTAATTGATTTACACGATCACTGATCGAAATAATTACACATGTGATGTGAATGTGTATATGAATGATGTGAATAGTCCACCAGGGTGCTTGGTACCTGTGTGATTGCGCCACAGGATTGAGCTGTACTGTTCAGATTGTAGCGTTGAGGCTCATATAATGTCTGGTTCTCTTGTGGAGCGGGATTGAATTGTACTGCTCGGAGATAAGCCTGGGAAGTGTCTGGTTCTCCTACGAAACGGGATCGAGCTGCACTGTTTGGGTTGTCACATGAAAGTCTGGATGGTGTCTGGTTCTTCTGAAAACCAATGCAAAATTACCCTGGCACACAAGGATATATTATACAACTATACAACTAGCAAACTGTAGAGGATGAAAGTACAATCAATGATCTTTTGAATCCAAATATGTTTATATAATCATTATATATTTATTCTTTTCATCTATTCAGTATACAGATTATCCAACTAGACCACGTCTATATCAACCAACATATCAATCAGCAACTTTATCATTTAATGAATATGATCATCATTATAATAATGGTACATTAAAACCTCGTAGACCAAAAATTATTACAGAACGATATAAATGTAGTGAAGTCTATAATTGGCCACCGAAATTTCCAAAATTAAAACGACGTAAAACTAATCCACCTAAACAAATACATACTGCACAAGATCATATTGTTATTAAACAACAATTAAAAACATCAGCTGAGAATAATCATTCATCTCCAGTTCAACATACACAATCAAATACAGAACAAATACAATGTATAAAGGTTAGTGAATAGAAAGTATACAGTATATTTTATAAGTAGTATCTACCTAGATATGTTACTATGGTTATTTTTATTTGATTGTTTAATCAAATGCTAATAATTATTGACACAAGTTATATAGTTACATTATTAATCATGTAAATACAATGGTGGTATATGCAATGGTGAACGATTGCTCAATTTCGTGGATTGGTTGAAGTTAGACATTAACACTGTTGGATGCTGGCTTAGTGGTTCTATGGGTCAGGTGCCCGCGGGGCTGGATCGTAAATGCGCACTTCTGAGGAGTCCCACGATAGGACGAAACGGCCGTCCAGTGCACCCATGTTTTCCATGGGGGTCTAGCTTCAATCGACTCATGATTTCAACTATAATGCATACAATACATTATAAGTGTATTTATCTCTATTCATTAATCAATTATAATGTGGTTTGCCTTGTGTTATATCCTGTGGTTTATGCCCTGATTAATATATGGCGTGATAATACCGCCAATTAGAGAGAAATGAATTATCGATCGAACCAATGACACATGAAACCCGTACGAACAGTCTAGAGTACTTGTCGGTCCTGCTTTCTGCTTAGCCCAGCCAGTTAAGTTCAGAACAACAAGAGTTTCTGAAGTTATTAGCCACACACTGTAAGTATTAAAGAAGAGCTGAAAACTGAAGACATTTTAGAACTGTCAGTGTAGCCAACTAAAGTATTGACTGTATTAGGCTTTGATAGAAAACAACTTAATCCACAGAGCTTATATTAATTTTAAGTCAACCGAACCATAAACATAAAACCAGTAATGTGTGGATTTCTACATGGATTCCTTAAGTTCTGGTAAAAGGTGAACTCCATTTTCGTGGTTACAATCGCTAGACATTCTCTATGATACCTCGTTGTATTGCGTTCGGTTCCTAATACTATTATAGGTGCTCATTGGTAAGAAGGACAAGTCATCTATTCAATAAAAGTTTCCAATAACACCTCAATCGAGATTAATCCGTAGAAAATACAAGTAATACAAATCTGCTTTTTGTTTTATTTGCACAGGTAAACAATCAGTATCAATCACCGAATGGCAAAAGAGAATTAAGTGTTTCGCCAGAACCACAAGTAACTAGTCTTCATTCATTACAAGTAAGTGATGTTAAAAATAACCTTGGGTTTGTTTATGATGGAGTTTTTATTGTCATTACAGAAAATATCATCAATTCTGTAATGTCCTTGTTTTGTCTACCCATTCGTATGTCTCGGTCAAGTGTTTAGCCTTTACGTAATATGTGACATATTACAACCGTGAGACCTGTTCAACATGAGTTCCATTTGTGACTGAACTGCCTTGAGTTTACAGAGGAGAAACTATCCCAGTGCTGAGCTGATTGATTGAGAAACCAAAAATGAAGATAATTTAGTTGGAACAGTACATCCGACAAACTCCTGATTTGAATAACTCAAAATAGGTACATGAATGAATATATGACTAAAGAGACGAAAACTTCCAAGGAACAAAAAAGTACAATTCAATCCAAACTGTGACTTTAGAGTAGAAAAAATTGAAATATAAGAATAAAGTGAAGTCACAATAACTCTGACCAAAAGAGAATATCATTGAAATCTATGTCAGACAACCATTAGAAATTTGAAACAACTGGACTTCTGTTTTGTCCTAGCATGGAAATCCTCAGGAATGCGCGTCCACAATCTCACATATGGGACTGGAACCTAGAACCTCGGGCCTAACACGCTAACGCTTGACATCTAGAACACTGAGCCGATATCCCACTGCGTAAGAATCTTACCACAACCAATTCACAACATCGTGCGACCACCTACGATTGTCTTTATTGGATAACTGTCTAATACCAGACACAGATTAACTCCACCTTATACAACCAGCATGATCAGTACTGTCACTTAAGTCATCAATAAAATAATAGATTTGCCTTATTGATTATTCATTCATGGCATAGATCGAATAACATCGGGGATCGTTTTTATTGTGCTGATATCTTATGAACACGTGCTGACAAAGAACTGACGTTTTTATTCCGTATTTTGAGTCAAACTTATTGTCACAGGGCTATTAATAATCAGTCACTTAAGTCAAATTTGGATGTAACTCTATTCGTACATGTTTTATTATAATCAAATAAGTAACTATTAACGGCAATGGACCCGACCTACCTATTTATATTATGTATATATTATATATACATTTTAGTTAACAGAACACTAGTTGGGACAATCGAATGTATTTAAGCAAAAATTACAGACTATCTCACTAAATTCTGATAACCATACAGTAAACAATTAATTTGCAAAGTAACAATCAATTGTCTCGATCTTCACTGTTCCTTCTGCTAATATCAGTCCGTCTTCTCTGATTTCATTGTTCATTCATTTTCTCACCGATTGCGCTTCATTCCTGTTCTTTCCTTATCAGTCTTCTGCCAAAATACATTTTATGTCTGACCATCACCATATACTACTTATATGGATGTAAGTAGACCACACTACAACATGATAGTTGAAACAATTATTTTCATTATTACTTGAATAGATTGTATTATTCAAGACTAACCCATAAACATACAACATAAGACTTATACATAGTATGACATATAAAGATGGCAAAAATTACTTGAAAGTCCCCTCCTGGTATTATTACGTAAGTAAACCATATAAATAGGAATATTTAATAAAATAAATATTGTAATTTATCCAATATTGTCTGTTGATTCCTTTTTTTCCACAGAGATCAACGCTGTTAGAAAAATCTAATCGGACATCGGGCACAGAAACACGTGATCAATTATTTATAGCAGATTATAAACTAGCACCAAATAATCAGGTATTTTCAAAAGAAAAAATGTTGATCCATTTTTCGTGATATTTCGATAAGAAGACATTAGAATGTGTTAACATTTGGTAACTTAATGTAAGCTACATTTTCAGAAAAGTAAATAAATAACTAGGATCCAATTAGTGTAGGTCTAAATAGTGTGAAGGAATAGGAAGGTTAAGCATTTGCTTGGGAAACCGTAAATCCTGGATTTGATTCCCAGAACCAGGGTTGTAGATGAGCGCTGTTGACGAGTTTCACTCTGGAATGACACAGACATCTGGTGCTTCTAGGTTTTCAATGGTTTTCCAACTTAGATCGGTTAGCGATTTTAAAGCTATTTGAACTAGCCCAAGTATGAATAACATAGACGAACAAACAGAATATCTAGTTCAATCAAAATCAAATTTAAAATAGATCTAAATTCATTCGGTATTGTTTGTTTGAATCTTCCCATCGATTTGTTAGGACTGCAACTGGTCAGTCTCTAATCGGCATATGTGCATACTGTGCGTATTGCCTCGATATAGCCTTAATTTACAAGCATGGTAAGCAGAGATGGATAGTGACTAGCAGTGGAATCCATGACGCGCGTTTTGTCCTATTTGGGACTCGTCAGCTGGATGTACCTGCATCTCAGAGTTCATGTTTACTATGGAACTGGAACCCAGTACCGTTCGCTTCAAATGCTATCGCGTTATCCACTCAGCTACTGAGTGTCGAAATTGGACGAAACGCGCGTCCTGGATTCCAATGCTAGACATTATCCATCTTTGTTTATAAAGTTTTAATGATTATTCAAAAATAGGCGTACTTGGACAATA
>NC_031499.1:5186134-5239203 GCF_000237925.1 Schistosoma mansoni | reverse complement strand
AAAGATAGTTAAACATAAGTCAGTTTGTAATAAAAACACTTTAAAACCAACATTCTTCATAACTCAGAAGGGGTTTTGTGGAGAATTCAGTATTTTCATAGTTGAAATCATGAGTCGGTTAACTGCTCTGGCGCGAGACTGGTAGGTCCTGGGTTTGAATTTCGTGTGGTAGGATCGTGGATGTGCACTGCTAAGGAATCCCATAATACGACGAAACGGCCGTCAAGTGCTTCCAGGGCCATCCCACCTTTTTTAGGGGATAATAATCTGTTTATTTTCATATCCTATCTTGTTTTGATCAAGGTGATTCTATGTGAAACATCACCATCTGTACTTTTATGTATCATAGTGGATGTTTAGATTGTTAAATTTGTAGTATGAAGAAGTTAAGCTGAAATTCGCGTATGTTTGTGATGTGAGAGATGAATAAAATTAAGTATGGTTGTTTGTATAAACAGTTTAAGTGTTATGGATAGTTAGGCTTTTGTTTATTTTAGGTTAAAGGGATTGTGCATTTCTATGAAACGCTTCAGCGACACATTTTTTGTCTATGATTGGAAAAGTTTTTGTGTAATATTTTGATATTTTCAATATTGATTCGATAGTTACAGAGAATAGCATTTACTGTTATTCCCGATTAGATCCACAGTTTTTCCGGTTCTGGAGAATCATTAGCACATATTTTCGTGCGTTTTAAGAGTTCCTTGACACGAGTGAAGATTTCATGAGGATATTCTCCAACATTAAAAAAGTACCAGAATATTGATACAATATAATGAGTAGATGTAATTCTATTGCACAAATAAAAAGTAGCCTTTTCTAGGTCGCCTTCCGAAGAGACTTTCATAAGTAGTACAATTCTAAAATGATGAAAAAGCTGATATTCTGTCAACGTTTCAATCCTTATTTTCATCCGACACTGTTAAACACTGATATCTTACAGTTCTTCAATTCCCTATTTCGACTGTATGCATCCACTTGTATGAAATTTGTAACAATCTCACTAGTCATCCGTCTATTGGATACTAAATTTACAAAAAAAACAATCTATTCATTGAAATGAAGGAGATAATTGCTCAGTTTTGAGTTTATCTGAATAATAATTCTTTCTCATTAAAAGAATGGCGAAGCTTTCATTTGTTTACTGTATGTCAATTATTTCAAAGAAACTTTGAATGTGTCTTACTTACTTATACCTGTTACCCCTTATACATGATTGTAGGCTGCCAGAAAGGATTTTCCTTCAGAATCTGTCCTCAGCTTTCCTTTTCAATTGTTGCAAAGTGTTGTTCAATATTTTGATGTCTGCTCCCTATTTTCGATGCAATGTGTTCCTTGGTTTTCCTCTTTTTCACTTTCATATTTCGCGCCATTTCTCTCGTGTTCAAGTTGCTGTGTAGATTTAACCTCGGGGTTACTAGAAGAGCTTAGGAATCAAATCTAGTGTTCAGCTAGAAGATTTATCACTAGAATAACTTAATATAAAACATGCATCTAGAAAAATGTTGTTCATTTGCTATTAATTTGTAAAAGGCATTCAACACAGATTAATTTATGTTAGAATACTACTGAGACATAAATGTTCAGAGTTCACTCCCTATCTAAGTTGTATGTGTTTTCATTGTTTAAATGATTCCTGCCTAATAAACAAACTGGCATTATCTAGTGTTACTCACTTGTTAATTATACCTCAAATAAATTCAATCTTTGATGAATACCAAACACCATCTTATCTCAACGTAGTGCACGCAGTGTTGAGCCACCTAGACTAGTAGCCACATTAAAACTTGAACAATAGCATTCGATCTGCGCTAAGAAGGACTTGACACACATGACATTGATCACCACTCAATGATCAATCAATTGTAATTACATCTCAGTCCTACAGGAGGTCGGTCGCGGCCCGGATAGCTCAGTGGTAACGCCTCTGACTGTGAAGCATGGTGATACGGGGTTGATTCCGTCAAGGAGCACCAGTTCCCTCAAGATAACAGGTACAAATTGCTGACGAGTGCCAAGTAGCACGAAATCCGGGTCCAAGGTTTCCTGTTGACCACCTCCAACCACTATCTTATGAATACCTTCTACAAAAAAAATAATTTCTAGCAAATCCTACTTGTATATAGTTGAGATCATTAGTCAATTGAAGCTAAACCACCATGGAAAACCTGAAAGCTCTAGACGGCCGTTTCGTCCTATTGTGGGACTCCTCAGCAACGCGCATCCACTATCCCGCCACGCGAGATCCGAACCTAACACCTACCAGTCTCGCGCCAGAGGACTTAACCACCAGACCACTGAGCCGGCTGACATCTAACGGTGCTAATGTCTAACTTCAACCAATCCACGAAATTGAGCAACCATTCACCAATTGTCTCCTAACAGACCTAGTTGAACTTCACTGGTTGCTGTTTCTCCTATTTCTTCCAATTATTTCTTTTTGTTATATGTCAACAAATAAATCTTCACTCCTCATAAATAATAGTAATAATAATAACAATAATAAACCTATATATTCACTTTAATAAATTAGACATCTTCAGTGCTTATTCGTTACAAACCAGAGGTAAATAATCAATCTAATCCTATCATTATATTCAATATATAACATAATATATGGTGTGTTGATAGGGGTGAAATTGTTTTCTCCTATAATACTAATTTAATATAATGTCTTATTAATTATTGCTCCAAACATTATGTTTATTGGATAGTAGGTTGAGCGTTTTGTAACCATGTTAATTGGCATCCTCAGTAGATTTCAAATTTATGGGTATTCTTTAGTTGTTGTTTTTCTCCTTTATTTTTTTTTCTTTTATCTTTACAACTTTTGATTATTCATTCTATTGCCAAGATTAATGATCAATATTTCAGTGGTAATTTTTTATCTTAACATTCATATCAATAGTTGAGTTCATGAATAAACTGAGTATGTTGTGTGATAGTTACTTACTGAAGACAATGGTGAACAGTGGCTCAATTTCGATTATTAGTTGAAGTTAGACACTTACACCTTGGATGCCAGCTCAGTGGTCTAGAGGTTAGGTGCTCGAACGCAAAACTGATAGGTCCTGTGTTCGATTCTCTCAGGTTGAGGTTGTGGATGCGCACTGCTGAGGAGTCCCACGAAAAGACGAAACGGCTGTTCGGTGCTTCAGGGTTTTCCATGGTGATCCTGCTTCAATTGACTCATGAACTCAACTATTAAATATTATAATTATTCATCGAACACATTTTGACATTGAATATTACTTAATGAAATGAATAATTAACGTTGACAATTTATAGATTGGTTACACTACTGTAATACATATTACATGGATAATGTTTCGAGAAATTGGTCTCTATATTGTTCGTAAAATTTCTAATCACTGTAGACTGTGATCCATCCCAATGATAGCCGGTTAAAGATAGTCGTCAGGAAACTCTATTCGGCCTAGGTTCAATATTATTCAGTATTCATTAACACGATGTACGTACAATACTCAGGAAACTTATCCTTTCTATGGGATTCAAAATCATTTCATTCAGCTACACGATGTTAAACGTTTGCTAGGCAGTCGGAGGTTAACCTGTTATGAGACTGAGACTTTTGAAATTGATGATTCACTGAGTAGTAGCCAATATCAAACTTGATTAGTTTTTAGAGCTGATCAAATTTCATCGTTCAGAATTTCAGGTTGAGGTCTTAATTAAGACAAACTATAGTAACATACTATTTTTGCTATTGACATGAATTATCTTAGACAATAGAGGTACGAGAATATACTACAAAAAACAGGATACTTAGTGAGTAGTTTTCCCACAGATGCCTTAAAAATATTGCTCGCATCTGCTGGGATCACCAGATAAGTAATAGTAAGGTTAGACACAGGGTATTAGGGAATGATGATAAATTAGTTGATGAGGTCATTAGTCTTCATCGACTGAGATAGTTGGGCCACGTGTTATGTATGCCTGAACACCGATTTCCGCGACGCGCTATGCTGACTAGTAATGGGGATGGTTGGAAAAGAGTTAGAAGCGGCCAAACCAAAACGTGGCATCAGTGCTTGAAGTCACTAACTTCTAGCCTGAGCCATGTTGGCAGATGCAGACTACTTGGTTAGAGTCCGCGTGACTATCATAACCAATAGTCGGAGACTCTGTGTGACATGGCTCAGAATCGATCACAATGGCGTAGGTGTATACACTCTTTATCTTCCCTTAAACCTTTAGATTAAAATTGCTTCTTCTTCCTGTACTATATCCTTTCTTTTATATATTACCACCACTAAATTAACTACTTCTGTGAATTCGGTGTTCATCTTGTTGTGCTAACGAGGTATGGCAACTTGGACCGATGTATATGTGTGCCTCGTCCTACGTTGTAGCTGACTGACTGACTGAATAGTTTTTATCACTCCCAAATCAATGCATGAATTTACGCATATACTAACGATCTACTGAATTCACTAGAAGAAACTCACAGTTAGTCTTCTGTTTCACCATGATTCAATCAACAATAAGAAACCTATGAAAAATAGAATCGTTTGCTAAATTCATTGGCTAGATTTCATTTTGACTTGTTACTGAACAACGAATGATGATATGGTTGTGTACATTTATCAAGATATTTTTAAACAATTGTTAACCATGTTCAAAAAATACTCATTGATTATCTGATCTGATATCATGTTATTCTAAGCAATTTTCGAATGAATGGTTTTAATCTACTCTCTAGTTCAGTTTATTTCTTCAATTGTAGTAAGTGATACATATGTCATAGGCCAGTTGTGTTGTGACGGAAGGTATTTAAAATCTGATACTGATACGCGGTGTAATACGCGCTAACCCCTCCATCGCTTCACCCACTGACTATTTGAGCGAGGACACAAGAATAAGCAAAATGGTGTATTGGGTTACCAAATAAAATGCACAAATATTCACTTGTACACATGCAACTCTAACCCATGATAAATCAACGCATTTCTTAGCTGATAAATGCATTTTTCCTATAGGTCTCTTCTGATTGCCATCGATTGACCTTCTCATTAGTCTACTTTTTGTTGGCTCTCTATATCAAGATGTTCTGGAACATTTAGGAAAATTAGATTGATATCTATAATTCCTCACTAATGTCCTGTTTTTCCACTACACGTATTCACAATACATCAAGCTGTTCACATGAATTGCATCTCAATTATTTTCTTTTACGTAGTAGAACATTTCATGTTGCGCTCACACAAGCTTATGCCTAAATACTTGCTTATTCTCCTCTATCACAAATAAATCAATATAATATAGTGAATATTTAATGAACGGTAGAATAGTGTTATTTCTTTAAACCTAGAAACTAAGCCTTTCTTTCAAAAAGTACCAAGTAGTTCAACTATGTATGGAAATTATAAGAAAAGATGGATAGTGGCTAGCAGTGGAATCCAGAACACGCGTTTCATCCTATTTGGGACTCGTCAGCTGGATATACTTGCATCTCAGAGTTGATATTCACTCTGTGACTCGGACCAAGTACCTTTCGCTTCAAATGCCATAGCGTTATCCACACAGCTACTGAGTCCTGATAGCCACTTGCTTGTGCAATGGGGTGAAGTTTAAATTCACTTGGTATTGTTTGTTTAAATCTTCCCATTGATGTGTTAGGACTGCAAACGGTCAGTCTCTTATTGGCATATGTGCATACTGTCCGTATTGCCTCGATATTGCGTTTTTTTTAAAAACGATTTGATCATTGATCTTAACAGATTTTACTGATTGTATTTATAATTAGTTACTGAAATATAAGTTTAACACCTCAGCATTTGTTTATATAAAGAATGTAGATAATTCAATTCATTCTTCAAATGTTTGTATTTCTCCGTTTTTGAGCATCTTGAGCACATAACCGCAATATAGCCTATAGTCATCAGTTTCTATTCTAAATGGTACATGATTAGCAATGTAATCCAAATCAGAAGACTTGGTAGAAATGTAGTATACTTGGTTTCAGTCTCAGTGTGAATAGTAACATTGGGATGTGAGTACACACGACTGACGAACCCTACAGAAGATAATGTGTCGTTCTAGACCCCACTGCTAATCCCATATCAAAATGATATTTTGAAAACTGTTAAGACTTTTTTAAATAATCCACAAAATTTTATTATTCATTATGAATCATTAAAAATTCAGAAACTATCATCACTTTGCTACTACGTCCTGGTAGCCACTTGCTTGAACTTATGTGTCAGGCACTTTTACCGGAATTATTTAAACTAGGAAATATAAGTAATGTAACATACCATTCAAAGACTTTATAATGCACGTTGAAATTCAGCGTTCGGTATAATCTCTAGTCTTATTCATTCATGAATAGATACTCCTTAAGGATTGACAAACTGATAACACGTAATTGATTAATGGGAGATAGACTATTCCTGACTTCAAAATCATTGATAGCTATTTTGGGCAGGTAAAGTATCAACTTAGCTAGGCAATGCTAAAATTTGACTGATAATGGAACTTGGAGATGATTTTGTAACGTAATTGTTTTATCCTAACGAATAGTAAATGAATGGTAACTGCTAGGAACTCTTTATTAACAGTTATTATATATATATTCTTATTGTATAACAGTTAAGTAACTAGATTATATACATGGATATTTCTTTTATTCTAAGCTTTCTTTTAAACTGATAGCTATTATTATACGATTAACTATTCTTAACTTATTCCCAATTTGTTATTTACAGTCTCTCACAATCACAGCCACTTTCAGCTGTGATCTTTTATAATTGTTATTTCCTATTTTATGATATGATGTGGTCTGATTTGCTTGTATGTTGACCAAGTATGTCTGAAATATATAATTCATATAATGGAAGCCAAAATTGCGTTCTGGACTGCTAGGTGTGAAGAAATAATAAGAACTCTGAGATGACTCCTCGCACTGGTTAACGCCTCAGTGGTTTGCCACAGTGCCAAGATCATATAAGTTGGTGTTCTAATGGGCAATTTTGACCCGTGACAATTAACAGGATATATGAACATAATAATAGTCCCTTTATATTAATCGATGATGACTTATATTTTATAGTTGACATTGGTAAGTGACTTAAAGGGGCAAAACATTTTAAACTAAGGAACACTTGACAGTAGTTTCGATTTGGTCTCAGGCTCCTCAACAGTGTTACCTGAAACCTAACCAAAGGTTGAATCTAAAACCCTGAAGCCTTCAACTGACCACTTAACCTTCAAACTATTGAATTGACTTTCAATAGTTTATTTATCTAATCCTTAATATAAATTAAAAGTTCTCATCAATTTATTTCATCATTCAATTATAATAATTAAACTATTTAACTGCACAATAGTAAGCTTACCCAAGTTATTCTATACAAAAGTCTTGACTTAAAATTATATTATCTATTGTGGGTACTTTTTTGTTTTAACTAACTCTATTCAACAACTATTCACAATTGAATTTCAATAATGTTTTCTAACTTCTTTCAAATTAATTATACAAAACCTTATCTGTGAAGGTGGTTTTGTGGAGATTTTAGTAATTTTATATAGTTGAAATCGTCAGTCAATTGAAGCTAGACCACCATGGTGAATGGTTGCTCAACTTCGTGGATTGGTTGAAGTTAGACATCAATACAATTGGATGCCGGCTCAGTGGTCTAGTGGTTAAACGCTCGCGCGAGAGACTGGTTGGTCCTGGGTTAGAATCTAACGAGGCGAGATCTTGGATGCGCACTGCTGAGGAGTCCAACAATAGGGCGAAACGGCCGTCCAGTGTATCCAAGTTTTCCATGGTGGTCTAGCTTCAATTGACTCATGATTTCAACTATATAAAACTTTATTTGTTTAAATTATATTCCTTTGTTTTAAATTGCTATGATTGAAAAGATGGAATTTTACATCTGGCCTAAAAGAATTTTTTTCTTAATAATTGAATTCATGAGTCGATGTAAGTTCAACCATCATTGGAAACTTAAAAGCATTGAACGGCTGTTTCGCCTTAGTATGGGATTACTTAGCAGTACGCATTTACGATCCCAAACGCGCGACTTGAGTTGGGGACCTTCGGTATCGTGAACGAACGCTTAACCTGTAAACCGTTGAGCAGGCATACAACGATGTTAATGTCTACCTACAACCAATTCATGATATTGCATGACCTTCCACCATTGTCTTCAGTGAGTAACTTTCTCTACAACACACATGATTGAAATCCACCGGCCTCGGCTTTTCACTAGAACTCCAGGAAGTACCTCATGAAGCCAGTCACTAGCGAGCACATGTTGATTATTATCAGAATGGGGTTTTGTAGATATTGTAGTAATTTTCAATAGTTGAATTCATGAATCGATTAAATCTAAACTACCATGAAAAATATCGAAGCACTAGACGTCTGTTGAATGTGCACTGCCAAGGAGTTCAACTAACATAATATTTGATTAACTTACAATCTATCATCATTACCAATAATGATAATAATACTATTCTTTATTCTTTTATTCATATTTTAGATTGGATCCACAAAACCTGATTCATTAGCTTTACCATATTTTGCTAAAATGACAGAAAATAAACGATTTTCAAAATTCCATTATAACACTACTACTAATAATAATACTAGTAATAATAATAATAACAATATTGCTGTATCTGCTGAAGTCATGCGTTCGGAATCACCAAAATCATCGACTACATTAAAAGATGCATTAAAAATTATGCATCCATTATTTCAATGCTTACAAGATAAGCAACCTACTACTTCATCATCACCAACCGATAATCATGAAAGTCAAAATTCTAAATTACTAATTGATTGTCTTTCGGAATATCTATTCACTTGTATGAAATTACGTTCATTAGATTTACAAGGTGAATTTGCTACATTTGTATTTCCATTAAAAAATTTCAATGAACAAGTATGGAATAAATATGGAATCATTGATAATTGGAATGAGATATCTATTGTTTGTGCACCGAATACAAATTATGAATATGTTGTATTGGTAAATAGTTTTTTTCTTTAATTTCTCGGTTGTTGTATTTTTCATTTTATCAATCAGTCAGTTAGTCAGCTACAACGTAGGACCAGGCACACATATATGCATCGGTTCAAGTTGTCATACCTTGTTAGCACACTAAGATGAACACTGGATTCATTTTATAAACTTTGATGAAGATTAGTCTTTGATGTATTCTAAAAAAAACCCGACTTCTTCCAGAAATCGTTCATAATCAAAGGCGAGACTATAAATCATGGACGACCTTTGAATGAATCTTAAGTGACCTTGAGAAATGTTAGCCAATCAGTAAACGGTCAGTATAGAGTAAATATATATTATACAAAACCAAATAATTAAAGTGGATACAATTCTTCCATATGGTCCAAAAACTTGTCAAGGTTAGAAAAAGGTTCAAAGGTTCCAAAATCGTAATGCATCAGGTAGAGGAACTCATCCATGTGGCTCCATAATAGTTGGTCTCTGGAGCCATGATGAGGTCACAAAAACCCTCTCAGCCTTGACAACATAGCTTCATTATTGTTTGTGTGTACTCCAGTTGTGTAAGTTTATTATTTTTATTATAGATATTTCCCTACAATACTCATACCACTGAACAGCCGAAGCTTCAGTAACATCTGCGATCATTGCAATCAATGCTACTGATGCTTTTATTATTCAGTTTGCGGCAATTATTATAATATGCCTTAGTTTCAATCTGGATCGAGCAATAAAGGTTCCTATTCTAGCAAACATCTTCCTTCAACATATATAACATCGAAGGACAACATCGTAGTAGTATGCACAATGTATACAAGTCATTTAGTACCCGCAATTACAAATAAAGGAACTTCTTAGTAGTCTCATTTGTTGTAGCCGCTTAATTGTCAAGTACTCCAAAATTCTCTGTGGACCGATCGTACATGAGCATCAGGTACTGAAATCCACGCCATGACCTTGAAATCCCTGAAGCGCTTCTGATTGCCTCGTCCATAAATTATAGTCTCGCCTAATTAAATGTTCAACAGTCACTTATTTGTAGAGTTATTACAAAGAGTTGTAGTGAGAATTAGAGACTATTAGTATTTAGCTATTTCGGATATGAGACATTTACCCACCAAATAATATGTAGAAATGTTTGTGTCATAATGCAGACTGATTAAGTTGAGTATGTAAGCCAATAGATGTCGGCTCCGTGGTTAATTGAACTCCAAGAGATTCTCGATTGATTAATAGACTGTCACTACTGAAAAGTTTCATGCTAAAACAAAACATTTATCTAGTGCTTTCTGATTTTAGTACTTGTCTAACTGAAGTCAATTCATGGTGTCAGTTTTTTTGGCTATTTGAATTGTTACCATAATATATGAGTAAAGTACATGCATTGAATGACATATAACTAAACATGAATAAGGATAATTTTATATATAGTTGAAATCATGAGTCAATTGAAGCTAGACCACCATCGAAAACCTGGAAGCACTGGACGGCCGTTTCGTCCTATCTTGGGACTCCTCATCAGTGAGCATCCACGATCCCGCCTCGTGAGATTCAATTGACTAACGATTTGAACTATATATGGATATTACTCAAAATCTCCACAAACAACCCCTATAAATAAGGATAGTTTACTCTTCATTCTATTGTACTATGTCGCAACAAGTTACAGGAACACTAGAAGATAACATATGATCTTTTGACTCTGAAGATTTATCATATACATATACACACACACGCTCCAATTTAGTCACCTTCCACCATTTTTAATGATGACTATGAACAAAAAGATGGAATGATATGCAGTATTATTCATCCAAAGGATGTAAAATTGGATATCGAGATCTACAGTTGACTGAATTATGATTATCCCAACGCACTTTTTAAAGGAATATAATCAACTTATTGAAAATCAATCGGCCGATAACATTGAAAATTAGAATAAACAAATGCATTTATCAGTGTTTCCAGGTTTTCAATGGTGATCTAACATTGATCCGTTCATGATATGAATCTGAGAACACAAATATGTCAACAAAATAGAGAATTTGAAAAATAGTGCATACATTAGACGAAAACCAAGCCTTCAATAAGTGAAATTTGGATAATATTTTCGTCAAAAACCAACTATCTAAATATCAATGAAGCTGAAACATAAAGCCGAGCCAATCAGGTGTGAACAGATCACTTCAGGTTCACAACGCATATACTGAACCATGATATTGTGAATCGAACTTAGATGATCCACTTTAATAACAAAAATAGGACCAGGTAATTTCCGTTAGAATAAGAAGTGTGACTTTTGGATTTGTATTGAGAACCGGATATAAGATTGAGGTTTAGAATTAGGATGAAGGTTAACCGAGAAACTCAATCCCAATATTAAATGTTAACAATAAATCTTAGACCTTAATCTTGACCGCAACTGTAAATTGTCAATCTTACATCCTTATACTAGCTATAAGTTCTAATCTTAAGTCTTTACTCTTAACGCTAAGATCAAACCATTACATTCTAAACCCAAATCTTCCATTTAACCCTCATTACAAAAATGTTATAAGCAACTTTAACTACTCATAAAAATATAAGTAGTTAGACGAGAAAGCAGAAATAATTACGTATTTATTTCCACTAATTTAACTTATTAAATTTTTTATTGTAATACAGAATACAGCCAAAGAATCTGCACAAAAGATCAGATTTCCTACCAAGACAATTGATAAATTATTAACAAATTGGTTAGATAATCAAACTACAAAAACACCTTCACCAGAAAATCGACATTCAATGGAAAAGAAGAATAATACCGAGAAAACTTCTGATAATAAATTACTTCATTCAATTAGTTTAGCTGTAACATTGAAAAGTCTATTAAATTTATTTGAAAAACATAAAGAAGAATCAAAAGCAGAAGCAGAAAGTGGTGAACAACAACATCAACATCATCATCATGAACAACAACAATGTGTCGATCTATTTCTAACCTGTATTAAACTTAATGTTCTGTTAAGTTTAAGTGAATGTTTAGATAAAGATAAATCAATTCAGCTTGATTTAATACCAGAACATATTCTACTCATCTTAACACCATCTAATTGTTTAACAATCTTTAAACAATATGAAAAAGATAAATTGCCTAATACTGATAGTAATCATAATGAAGTCATCTTGAAAGAGACTAATCTACAGTGTCTATTGGACGCATTACATATTCAATCTCATTCAATGAATGATAGTATAAATGATGTATTAAAACAATTCTATGAAATTATTCAACATAATTATCAATCTAAAGAAATGATTATTTCTTTATTAAAATCTATTGCACCACCAGATTGGATAACAATGTGTGTAGCTAGAATATGTTTATATAATCAAACCAATTCATAGATAGACAATTCTTCATTATATATATATACTTTTATATATTCTTTCAATACATATAACCCATCTCATCTATATATCTATATATAGAAGAAAGAGGAGATCTTATTTTATAAACAAAAAAAAACGGATAAAAGAGAAAAGAGAAACTTGGTTTTTCTGTTATTTTCGTTGATAAGTACCAAATACTTTACTTTATTTTCATTCTCTTTTAAACAACCACCCATCCACCCCCCTCAGGTTATCTATTATTCACCATAGCAACTACTGATGAGTAGATTCTTTCATGGTTAATTTGTGCTGTTTTTTTTCTTTGTTGTTGTTGTTGTTGACAACAATCAATGTTTCACTATGTGCTATCATCATTATATAATCGCCATTATGTAATCACTTTTGATTTCTGTAATACTTTCGAATAAACTTAACTGATCAAACTTTATTTTTTACTATTATTAACCATTTGATTGGATCAATTGTAGTAATAGTGATTATTACTACGAATATTACTTATATTTATCTTAATTTCTCTATGGGTTTTTTTATACTGTAGAGCTTATATGCTTATCAAAAATGCTATATACATATATATACTACTTATATGCTACTTATAATTAATTTGCTTATTTAAAGAATTGATTTTGATGCAATAGTAGTAGTAGTGGTAGTAGTAATAGAAGTAATAGTTTTGTTGCTTTTTAATTATTCTTGTCAATTATTTTCTTTTTGAAGAAACGATGTATGTTTACTTATTAATAAAACAAAAGTAATAAAATGAAATAAGCTATATATATGATAATTTTGTACTTAATGAACATTTTAATAGTCTATGCTATGGACGTGTGTATGTGCTTATTATCAAAGATGCTTACTTACTTACTTACGCCAGTTACCTCTCGTCGAGGAGCATAGGCCGCACACCAGCATTCTCCATCCAAATCTGTCGTGGGCAATCCTTCCAGTCTCTATTCGTCCTTTGCATATCTGCTTCTATTTCCCGAGGCGTATTGTGTTCTATGGCCTTCCTCTTTTCCGCTTCCCTTTAAGATTCCAAGTTAGAAATTGCCTCGTGATTCAGTCTGGTGATTTCCTTAATGTATGTCCTATCCACTTCCAACGTCTTTTCTTAATTTCCTATTCAGCTGGAGGCTGATTCGTCCTCTCTTATAAAACGTAGTTGCTGATAGTATCTGGCCAGTGAATGTTGATTATTTTGCGTAGACAATTGTTTATAAATACTTGTACCTTCTGGACGATGGATCTAGTAGTTCTCCAACTTTCATCTCCATACAGTAGGACTGTCTTGACGTTCATATTGAAGATTGTGAATTTGATATTGGTTGGCAGTTGTTTTGAGTTCCATATATTCTTCAGTTGTAGAAATGCTGCCCTTGCTTTGCCAATCCTCGCCTTTACATCTGCATCAGATCCTCCTTGTTCATCAATGGTCCTTCTCAGGTACGTGAATGCTGCTTAAGTATGAGATAAATCCATATAACTATCTGGTTATTTGAAAATTGTAGTAAAAAAATTGATTTGGAACATTCGATTTCATGTACTCTCTGAGCAGTTAGAGAACGTATAAACTTACAAAATTGTGAATAAGTATTTTTCCTACTGAGGTGGTTAAGATATGTATTACATATGCCCAACAACTTCCTACCTCTATGAGCTATGTTTACTGATATAAACGAAGTTTATAAGAAAGCTAAGATCAATCAGAACAAGATATGACATCAGTCCTCGAAGACAATGACTGCTTGTCTAATCATTGGTATTAAGTGTAGACTACCTTATTAATATTCGTGAAATTATTTTATCCAATGATTAGAAACTTTTGTGACCTGGCTTATTATTAGTTGCAAGTTATCCTCGGCTTGAATGTGGGTGAACAGATCAAGGACGTAACAGATACGAAAAAACGATTCTGATATGTATTTGATATGTAAATATATATAAACACTTAATGTTGATGATCTATACAATCTACACTTAGATTTAGTACTGTTTCTAAATTCTATCATTCAAATTTTCAGTAACTTATTATTTATCCTCCCTAAACAAAGTGAATGGTTATTAAACTTGGATTAATATCATAACTGAGTACAGATACTCAGGTATTCAAATACACACGGAATCCATTGAGTGTTATAGATAAACACAGAAGCAGTGATCAGTGGAGTTCAACCAGGTCTGTTGTGAGATAATAACTCACTGAAGACATTGGTGGATGTGTTGCTCGATTTCATGGATCGGTTAAAGTTAGACATCAACAGCATTGGATGCTTGATCAGTGGTCTAGTGGTTAAGCGCTCGCATGCGAGATTGCTAGCTCCTGGGTACGAATCTTGCGAGGCGGGGTCGTGGATGCGCACTGCTAAGGAGTCCCATGATAGCACGAAACGGCCGTCCAGTGTTTCCAGGTTTTCCATGGTGGTCAAGCTTCAATTGACTCACGCTTTCATATAAATAATGCTAATAACCCAACTGAAAACGAATCCAACCGAAAGACTAAGAACAAGATTGTATTGAGAAGATTTAAAACTAAGAATAATTTTTCTTAGTATGATTGTAAACTGTCAATCTTGTGCATTAATCAGTGTACATACTTTACATCAGGAACGTTTCCATCAATCAAGATTAATGTAAAGAGATTAATAGTATGAAAACAAACACACAAGAGATGTTTATTTGTTTAATAAAATGTATACTTATAGATTGAATACATGAATATTCTGGAATCAAAACTATAAGCATAGAGATAGAACTTTTGAGAAATGAAATATTATATAGTTGAGATCATGAGTCAATTGAAGATAGACCACCATGGAAAACCTGGATACACTGGACGGCCGTTTTGTCCTATTGTGAGACTCATCAACAGTGTGTATCCACGATCCCGCCTCGTGAGATCCAAACCCAAAACCTACCAGTCTCGCTCCAGAGCACTTAATTGATAGACCACTGAGCTGGCCGGCATCCAACGGTGTTAATGACTAACCTCAACCAATCCACGAAATTGCGCAACCTCTTACTATTGTGCTGAGGTAGATACCTGTCTCTACCTGACATAGATTGGCCCCCATGAAATATTCATGTTATAGTTATGTTGTGGGCTACTTATATCGACATAAGTAGTATATATCGTGAATGAGGAATAGAATATCTAGCAGCAGAGGATTTAGAAACACGAGAAGAGAAGAACAGAAATGGAGAGCAATTAGTGTGGAAATCCATGAGCAATTAGGCCTGAGACAATTATTGAACATATTGCAAATAGAGTATCAGAGTATAGTTTCTTTTATTTTATCAAGAAACTTTGTAATTCGTATTAGGTAAATAGTTGGTCGTCCCCATCTGGGTTCTCATTCATTACAATGTAAACCTTAGAAGACAAAATAAAATTGACTGAGTACAAATCAGATAAGAAATGAGAAATAAAGCAATTACGTAAAAAACATTTATGAACGAGGTTACCATGGTAAGGCAAGATTGACAACTGAATGCTTTTGATTGAGTAAATTCTTTTTAGATCTTTTTGTGACACTTACTTTAGTAAAATGTAGTAAGTTTAATGCTTTTGGTTTATTAATTATTCTGAATAATTTATATGTCCATATCATGATCAAATTCAGTAGTAGTACTTATGAAAACGTCCTATCCTTTTAGTCTAAGCTTCTGTCGAATGTGCTCATAGATTCAAACACTAATTCTTTTTTCTGTTCGTCCAATGTATGTGCTTCAGGACGTACAAGTAAAGTATTCCATACAAATAGAGGTCGTATTAGTCAGGAATTTACTACCATATCAATGAGCGATGCGCTTGATACAGTGAGATAATCCTGGAATCTGGATACCTCCTTTTTATTATGACCTTCAATCTGAAATCGATTTTTCTAATTATTTCATCACTATTGAACTAAAGTTTTAGGAAGTCAGGTTTCTCCCAAACATAGAATACTTTGTTTCCTTCACTTTCGTCTTTCCATAATTGGTTGTGAATTTTCGAGAGTGACAATTATTACGAAAGCAATGTCCAACTATGGTTAATTTCTCATCAGTCTTATCCTCTGAGTATAGTCTTCTGAGATTATTGGAATGCGTTTTAACCAAGGCTCTTCTAAAGCTCATTGGATAGAAGCTACTGAAGTTTACTTATTGTCAAATCTGTGTGTCTTCCTCTTCAAGTGCCCTCACATGGCCACGTGCATACAACCACTGCCAGGGAAGTCTCACTCACTGCCTTCAAGCGACGGAAGTGTTGTTTATGACATTGAAAGGACGAAAAGCAAATGTACGGTGCTTTAACTGGGTTGGGGGATATGGAGTATGAACCAATCATTCGTCACTGGCTACCATGGAACTGCATCTCCTTACGTTGCTCCACTTTCTTGTGGATTAGATCTTTAAGTCGAAGGCTCGGGGTGTAGCCACCTGAGAAAACCACCTGCTTCGGTTTGGGCACCCGGACAGTATCCCAGGCCTAACACAAATCACTGATAACTGTGTGGAGCATATTTATTTGGTGCCTTCTTGTACCAATGTTTATGTGTTCAAATAAAGAAAATGTTGTATCATATATTATTATTTTCATTACTATCTATTCCGGGTTTTCATAAAGATATCTGACAAGAGTGAACCCAATGTACAACCCACAGTCACTCCATTAATTTTATTTATTCTTATTATTTATGCATGGGAATGTTGTAGTTAGTCAGTTAATCCATCGAAACAACAAAGTACTTTAGATCAGATGAATCTTAACATGAGCTGTTACATTTCAGGTTAGCATAGCATGAAAGAAACCAACCAACTGAAGTGTAAAGTAGCCGCCTGCGTGCTCTCTCAATATATAACGTGATAATACTACCAATTAGAGAGCAGTGAATTATCGATCGGACCAATGACACACGAAACCTGTACGAACAGTTTAGAGTACTTATCGATCCCGTTCTCTGCTTAGCCCAGCCTGTTTAGTCCAGAACACCAATAACAGCCTCTGCGATATGAATCATTTATTTCAAATATACTGGGTTTATATACCTACCAGACAGACCACATTGTACCATAAAATAAGTAAACAACATTTGTACAAGATTTAGACAAATGTGGTTGTGAATAAGGGAGATAGTAAATGATAGACAGGGTATAACTCACGAATGATAAGTCGTATAACAATAGTTCATAGGTCAAATTAAAGCTCATAATAAAGGGGATATGAATATGAATAGTTTAGTTATTTAACAAATATACGATAAAAATATATTCATAGTATTGGTTCATAAATGGATCCCGAAAGTTACCATTCACTATTCTTATCGGGACATAACAATATTCCATTGAATCCACTTACTTTTTCAGTCATCATGTTGTATTTTGCAACTAATCAAATTCATTAAACTATCAAAACTGAAATAACTAAGTTCCTTACTCTTCATTTTCTAACAATCACACAAGTTGTTATGATCACTGTATTTCTGTATTTGACAATATCACATTTCTAGGAGCCATTTCGAAATATTTCTGTTTGTTGATTGAATTCTAAATATAACAAATATCTATCTAACTGGTAGGTCTTGGGTTCGAATCTCGTGAGGCGGGATCGTGGATGCGCACTGCTGAGGAGTCCCACAGTAGGATGAAACGGCCGTCCAGTGCTTCCAGGTTTTCCATGGTGGTCTATCTTCAATTGACTCATGATCTCAACTATATAAAATAACATTATTTTGTTTAATATTTACCGTCTAAACAATGTCGAATACATTCAATAATCAAGCACTCCTTCCATAAGATCAAAACGGTATCATTTAATTGTTTCTAATAGATAAGATTACTTTGCTTTAACATTAATACAATACAATAGTAATAATAAATGTTAACAGAGAATACTTGAAGTTTATGACTGAATAGCACACTCATACTATAGTGATATAATTACTAAATAACTAAATAGAATGGTAAATTGTTGTTCAGTTTCTTTTCAAAATAAAATAATTACTTACTTCTATACTCTACAAATATGTGTACCTGTTCATTAAATGAGTTCAAGGTCGACTTTAATTAAACAACTGATCAATCATAGTTCAGTTGATCTGACTCCGCATCATATATATAATTTTAATAGTTAAGATCATGAATCAAATGAAGCTAGACTACCGTGGAAAAGCTAGAAGCACTGAACGGTCGTTTCGTCCTATTGTAGGACTCCTCAGCAGTGCGCATCCACGATCCCGTCTCGCAAGATTCGAACACAAGACCTATCAGTCTCGCGTGCTAGCGCTTAACCACTAGACCACTGAGCTGGCGTCCATCGGTGTTAATGTCTAACTTCAACCAATCCATGAAATTGAGCGACACATCCACCAATGTCTTCAGTGAGTTACTATCTCACAACAGACCTGATTGAACTCCACTAGTCACTGCTTCTCACTAGAACTCCAGGAAATATCTTTTGAAGCCAGTCACTAGTGAGCATATGTTGATTAATATCAGAAGGGGTTTCGTAGATATTACAGTAACATATATATAATTGATTTTCTTAATAATTTTACTACATTTATCAAGCCATTAATTTCTTTAGCAGGAAAACAAATTTAATCAGTTGGTTATTTCATTTATCAATGTTATATTGAATGATAAACATTACAAATATTCATCATTTTTAAGAAGCTGTTCTATAATAAGTATATATATGGTGGATTATACTGCCAACTGAATAATTGGAAAGTTGGACAGTCAGTATTTCAATTCAGTGGTCTAAATATGTTATGCTTAACTTGAGACCTGAAAAACATTTAATTCATTCTTGTGTGGGCCTTTTGAACCGGTGGCTTCGAATTAGGATATAACTACTAATCCGAGCTTTATTTTTCAGTGGCCTTATATTTGATGATTAAATATAAGAAGAATTGAACAGATCTTCAACAAGCACCCAAACGAAAATCATATGGCTGAAAGATACTCTGTACTAAATGACGAAGTCTGTGAATGATATGACAAAGCAAAGCGATATGACGACAGGAACTTTTCTGGACTGAAAACACACGAATCGACAACAAAGTCTGTTGTTAGAGTGAGGTTATGAAGACCATTGAGTTTTAATGGGAAGATGAACCAACTCAAGTTAAAAAACCATTGAAAACCCTGAAGCAGAACGAACCCCATGAGCAGTTACGGGTATAGGAATGTGACCAACTTAGTCTCGTGTGCAGTTACGGGTATGAGGGCTAATATCACTTCCAGGCTGACCACACCGTGGAAGGGTATTTCTTGAGGGACCTGAAAAGGAAGTTGGATAGTCTTAACGACCTAGGAACGTGACCGCAGTGCCCAAGGGACAAATGCTTCAGGCCGGTCACAAACGGCCTTTCTGTGGGGGATTTTTGAATTGTTAGCTCCGTTCTTCAAAGGACCTTACCGCCGGAGACGGAAATCCGTGGGATAAAGTGAGGTGTGCACTTTTAGGGTCTACCTTTTCTAACCCCACCCCTCCTTGTGGGAAGGCAGCATCGCTGTTATGCTGGTTGTCTGAAGGAAACACCTTACTGCCATCACACCTCTGTACAGTCGGCAGTACGACTTCGGACCTTGGGATTGCTGCTTTTAGCCTTACCACTCTTCAACCGACCTGTCTGGCATGGTAGGACCTTGAGGAGCGATTCTTCCGGCCAGTATAGCTCGACTGGTTCATCGCGATAGGCAAGCCCGACCACCACGTCAAGGTAGCAGCACCCCATGTGCCCAAGACCTTCATTCTCAAGCAGACACTTAACCTCAGAACTGTTAAGCCACGATACAATGATATACAAGTCTGGCTTTAACCAATCCGTAACACTGTACGAACAACTTCGATTGTTTTCAGTTCTTGACTGAGAGCTCATGAATGATGAGCATTGCTGAGTTGAGTAATGGGATGAGACGACCGTTAACTGCTTCCAAGTTTTCATCACTTGTTCATCCTAGATAGGACCTCAATTTTACTAAAATCTTACCATTACCCGCAATGCATTGTACGTTACTTGCAACAAAGAGCCATCATACAATTATTCTTGTCCGAGACTTCATCATAAAAAGTCGGATGAGCCCACTGTTGACAAAGGAAGGTAGTCCCTATTGTTTGTTCGCAACTACTTACTTTTTAAAGCACTAAACTATTAGACTAGTGGAATAATCCTACAAATTAATGTTCTGTCATGATTTGCTGTCCCTTGACTTTGATGTGTATGACACTAAGATGTATAAGTCGTACCCCCTCCGTCAATCCGAACGCTACTTAGAACCAAATCATTCGGCACTACATTGTCGTTATTCTGTTTATTTCCCTGTATTGAGCTGTTAATTTCAAAATTACTCTACTTAAATTTGTCCCTAACTTTCTACCTGGTGATCGCTATAGTTCAGCATTTACCTATCGGCTCATTTTGATTCAATAATTTTTCTAGATGACAAGTACGTTTTTGATCTTATGCAAATGAATTACATCTAACGAGGAACATCATCAAAAGTTTTTAGCTTAGTAATTGAAATTCATCCAACTATATCAGTCCATGTAACACTGATGTTGAAATTCTTGTTTTGTTATGATTACAAGTTCGTAGGAAATATCATCATCAGCTATGCTGGTTCCAAATGATCGACGTAAATAGACACTAGGATCATCTTTAAATCTTATATATTTATCTAATTATGTGAACTTAAGATCCCTCACTAGAGAAAATGTTATACAACCAAAATATCAGTCACGACTTAATCAAATTAGCAGACTTTACTATCAATAGTCCTAGAATAGTTTTATGCAGGTCGGAGGAACTATTTCCGAAAATCGGTCAATTAGATTGTAAAATGATACAGCTTTGAACAATCATTCTAGTTTATTTGATGACTTTTCATAGCTATACACACATGCAACCATACGCAGTATTGGACTATGGAAAAACAGTTTTCACAACAAGCCAACCTAGAACGAAATGCGTTTTAGGCAATACATAACATTCTATGGTACTTATTCATTATCAACGACGGGCACCTTCCCTTAACTTATGCAGATGATCAAACATACACATGTACTGGACTACCACTAAATACTCAGTGTAAAGATGCAAACAGTACCACCACCCAGGAGCTCACATCTAAGCATGTAGAAAGTTGGATTCAGACTTTAAACTGAATGAATGTAGGTGTATTTGCTTAATCTGCCACCTTACACTTTAACATAATCAATCACTGTTAGGTAGTTGGACATATTTGGCAGGAAACCCAGTTACAATTTCAGTAAGGTTAGCCTGTAATTTTGAGGATCTAATATTCTCTTTGTAGGATTAGAGAGCATATCACATAAATTTACAATTTGAGGTATTATCACTCAGTCATTCGAACCGTTACTAACTTCTTGTAAACTCAGTATTTGATAAAGTTATGTTTGTTTAGTTCTTCCAAGCACAAATCGATGAAGTTGTAGTATGGTCACACTGACTGTAGTAATTAGACACAGAGTGCACTATACTGAGATGTTAGACTTGAAGACACAGAACAACACTAATCAACATGAAATCAGAAAAATAAAGATATTCAAACATTTACGTGTGTATGTATTCGTTTTCTTTTTTGCGAATATATCCTAACTAAATAAAATTTGAGTCAACACAAGTACAAATATGTGTAAAACTTTTGACAAGAAAAATAAATTATTAGCAATAAAAATAATTTCAGTTATCAGTAGTATCTTTGTCTTCATCGTCAGAGTAGTAGTGGTAGTAGTAGTAGTAATAATAGGTAGTAGTATGTAAAAAAAAGAGAAAAAAATAAACTTTACAAATTCAAAACAAAACTAACTACAACAGAAGATCCATAATTGAAAACATCAATGGATGGATAAATAAACAATTAGAATGAGCAATAGAAGAAACAAATAGAAGTGGAATGTTAATGAATGATTATAATTTTGTATACAAAATATCATAAATCATTTTATCAACCAGGAACTGTCCCCATGAAATAAAGAGATAGAAGGAAGTTCCCTATGAAAAAAATAAAATGAGAACGGGAAAAAGAAAAGCAATCAAATTGTGTATCAAAAAATAGAAATGGGCATGAAAGAAATTAAACGCTCAAGCTTTTAATACGAATAATTATGATAACATAGTAAAGGTGCACCGACAATAACGATTTAAACTCAAGGTCTAAGGGTTATATCGCCTGAAAGCTTGTAGGTATAAATTAAATTTATAGAATGAGCCTTAAACCAAGAAGTACACACCTACTAGTACTCACCAGACGACTTCATCAACTGATGCTACAACTTTGTTTAACCACACCCCAGGTTTATCCAAACTTACTTTTAAACTATGTAGGATTTTATGCTGAGATAGGTGGCAGCTAGATAAGTATAACACAGGTCTCAACTAGATTAGTTGGTGAAAATCCGAAAGATTATCGATCGGTTAACTATCCCTACATAACGGCCTATATGTAACATAGAAAATGCTCACTCGGTTGTTCCATTATGTGTGAGGAATTCCAATATAGTATACCTCAAAAGGTTATACTTCACAACCATACAATAGTAATAGAGTTAACTGTTATGCAATATTTCCATTGTTTGTTTCATTACACTAAATGTGGGATTAGATTGGAAAAACATCTAACAAACTTTACGTATCGTTCCAAAATTACAATAGGATACAGCAAGTGACCAAAGCTCGTAAGACTTAAAAGTTAGCCGGTTATAAGTACCGTAGCATCTGGTGTATATATACATTGGTTCGAGTTGCCACACTAGATCGACACAACGACATAGAATTATCAAAGAAAAGGTAAGAGTAGTTAATAGACGTAGTAACAATATCAGTGGGACAGGGGATAAGAACAAAGATAACAATGTAGTCGTCCAACATCAGTAAATCGAATACCGCTATCACTTACATATCATCAATATACAGAGTTTGTACGCATAAATATACACAATTCAATTGTATTTATACGCATTGTTGCGTGAATCAACTGGACGTCGTTTAACTCGGGATAGATCAGGTGATAAATTACAATTCATTGACATGGAAAACACTTTGTAATTGATTACCTGAATTAACGAAATAGATAACAACAAGAAACAATGACTGAACATGATAAACTTTTTTAATTATTGTTTTATTCATGTGATTTTGTTTAACTGCTCTTCGTAGTTGGGGTTAGATCGGCAAATTCTTTAATGCTCAATAAGTGTTCCACAAGCTGTACATTGGATTTCAAGTTTTAATATTTACTATTAATGTGTTATTCATCTAGCGAGTAGGTTGTACTACATTGGACATTTTTAAAGTAGATAGTTGCAAATAACTTGCGTTGTTTGAAATCAAATGTTTGGTGAAAATTAAACTTTAATATTTAACAGTAATCAACCACTACGGATCATCGTTGAACAATCAGTTGAGTGGAACTCATCACTATACGTCAACTTCATCGACTATGAGAAGGCGTTTGACAGCGTGGATAGGAGGACATTATGGAAACTTCTTCGATACTATGGAGTTCCTGAAAAGATTGTCAACATTATCCAAAACTCATACGATGGACTACAGTGCAAAGTCGTGCATGGAGGACAGCTGACAGATGCATTTCCAGTAAGGACCGGAGTCAGACAAGGCTGTCTACTCTCCCCATTCCTCTTCCTTCTAGTGATTGACTGGATTATGAAGAATTCGACATCTGAGGGGAAATACGGAATACAATGGACTTCTCAGAATAAATTAGATGATTTGGACTTCGCAGATGACCTAGCCCTCCTCTCTCATACACACGAACAAATGCAGATGAAGACCGCAAATGTAGCAGCAGCCTCCGCATCGATAGGCCTCCACATTCACAAAGGAAAAAGCAAGATTCTCAAATGCAACACGGAGAACACCAACCCAATCACACTTGATGGCGAAACTCTAGAAGAAGTGGAAACATTCAAGTACCTGGGGAGCATCGTTGATAAACAAGGAGGATCAGATGCAGATGTAAAGGCGAGGATTGGCAAAGCAAGGGCAGCATTTTTACAATTGAAGAACATATGGAACTCAAAACAACTCTCAACCAATTTCAAGGTCAGAATCTTTAATACGAACGTCAAGACAGTCCTACTGTATGGAGCTGAAACGTGGAGAACTACTACGACTATCATCAGGAAGGTACAAGTATTTATAAATAGTTGTCTACGCAAAATACTCAACATCCATTGGCCGGATACTATCAGCAACAGCGTTTTATGGGAGAGGACAAACCAGCTTCCAGCTGAATAGGAAATTAAGAAAAGACGTTAGAATTGGATAGGACATACATTAAGGAAATCACTAAACTGCATCATAAGGCAATCCCTAACTTGGAATCCAGAAGGGAAGCGGAAAAGAGGAAGGCCAAAGAACACACTACGCCGGGAAATAGAAGCAGATATGGAAAGGATGAATAGCAACTGGAAAGAACTGGAAAGGAAGGTTCAGGACAGAGTTGGATGGAGAATGCTGGTGAGCGGCCTATGCTCCTCGACGAGGGGTAACAGGCGTAAGTAAGTAACCACTAAACAAATGACCCAAAATTACAAGGTATAATATACCTGATAAAAGTTTAAGGATATTGAGGATAACCTGAGATCATGTGACTGAAAATAGAGTTGTCGTTCTTCAGTCTTTTTATATAATTAAACTCTGATCAATTAGTTGATAGTATTTTTATCGATACGATTAAAAATACCATTGAGACAATATCTTTTATCTATTAAGTTACAGCCCCCAAATGCTCTCGTACGGTCGTGAGTGGGAAAAGTCCACTGTCCCTCTCCAAACACGCTCACATGGCCACACGTACACAGCCACTTCCACGGAAACCCTACTGACTGACCTCTCGTAGCCGCAGTGTTGTTTACGACATTGAAAGGACGAAAAGCGAATGTATGGTGCTTTAGTCGGGTTGGTGGATGCAGAGAGTTCACCCAAGAAAGTTGCAAGAACCTCACTGAAAACCAATCGTGCCCAGGAGCTCCAAGATCCTGAAGGAACAAATGGAGTATGAATCAACTGTTGGTCACTGGCTACAATAGAACTGCATCTTCTTACGTTGCTCCACTTTTTTGTGGATTAGATTTTTAGATCAAAGGCTCAGAGTGTAGCCATCGAAGAAAACCACCTGCTTCGGTTTGGGCGACCGGACAATATCCCAGCCCTAACACAAATCACCGATAACTGTGTAGCGCATATTTATTTGGTGCCCCCTTGTACCAATGTTTATGTGTTTACACAAAATAAAATTAATTAATTAAGTTACAGTATTTATTCAAATTATTAAACCAGTATATGAATAAAAAAATTGACATAAAACGAAATAAGGTTATATTTAAGACTAATAGACTAAAATCGCGTGTGAAATCTCATCAAAGTAAAACGCCCCCATGAGAAGACAACAAATACACTGAACAAGGTAGTGGTGTTGTGTAGTAGGACTGTAAATCGTGTTGTTCAAGTTGTATGAAGATTAATAAGTTTTCTTTTCAAAAAATTACTGTATAGGGTATTTTACTATTAGCATTAGAATACGCCGACATAGTTTTATTCGGTGAAGACGCTGACAAAATGCAGTCTTCTGACCACTATAAGCAACAATGCAGGCATGTTCGGAATGCGATTCTCTCCCTCGAAGTGCAAAATGTTACTTCACGATTGGGTTGCATCGACACCTGAACTAATGATAGGGAGTGAAGTAGTTGAGCGTGTTGACTACTTCACTTATCTTGGGAGTCTCATCAGCCCTTGTGGTCTGGTGTGTGACGAAATCTCAGCACGGATACAGAAGGCTCGTCTAGCTTTCGCCAACTTGCGTCATTTATGGCGTAGGCGAGATATCCGTCTAGCAACAAAAGGACGGGTTTACTGTACAGCAGTTCGCTCCGTCCTACTTTATGGCAGTGAAACATGGCCCATAAGAGTAGAGGATATTCGTAGACTACTAGTTTTTGATCACAGGTGTCTTCGAAGCATTGCACGTATATCCTGGGACCACCGGGTAAGTAATACAGTTGTTAGGAAACGAGTACTAGGTAAGGATGGAAAATCGATTGATGAAGTAGTGAAACTTCATCAGTTGAGATGGCTGGGACATGTGTTACGTATGCCCAACCACTGACTGCCCCGACGTGCGATGTTTTACGGCGTAAGAATAGGTTGGAAGAAAGCTAGGGGCGGCCAGACTAAAACGTGGCATAAATCCATGAAGTCACTGACAAGTGGACTGAGTCATGTTGGTAGGTGTAGACTACCTGGTTGGGATTCGCGAGATGATAGCAACCGATGGTTAGAGACCTTGAATGACATGGCTCAAAATCGTTTGCAATGGCGAAGGTGCATCCACTCTTTGTATTCTACCAACTTCTAATCTTCTGAATTCCTCATGTCTCTATCTTTTTCTCTTTCCAAATTTATTTCACTGTACTATACTCCTTCAATAATTTCTTCAAACCCTAATCTTTTGGATTTCTGATTATACTCTTACTACTTCTACCACTATGGGATTTGAATCGACAACTGCATCTCTGTGCTAATGTGGTATGGCAACTCGAACTGATGTACGTACGTACGAAGTTCTACGTTGTGACTGACTGACTGACGTAATAAAAAACTGAACCTATCCTGATAAACATAATCTAGGAACATTCAAGTCAAGTAGAACTCTAACGTAAACAAAAAACAAAATTGTCTTAAAAGTAGTAGGAGAATTCTTCCTATTTATAACCACACATCCGGTTAGACACAAATGCTCTGGTACGACCGAGTGTGGGGAGAGTCAGCTCTCCCTCTCGAAATGCTCTCACATGGCCACGTGTATATAGCCTATGCCAGGGAAGTCCTGTTCACTACCTTCTCGTGGCATTACTATTGTTTACGAAATTGAGAGGACGAAAAGTGAATGTCCGGTGCTTTAACCGAGTTGGTGGACAAGGCGAGTCCACCTAGGGGAATTGGAAAACCCTGATTCCAAACCAATAGTGCAGATGGGCTACAGTATCCTGAGGGAACAAATGGTGTATGAATCAATCGTTGGTCACCGGCTACCATAGGAATGCATCTCCTTACGATGCTCCACTGCCTTGTGGATCGGACCTTTAGGTCAAAGGCTAGGGGTGTGGCCCCCTAAGAAAACCACCTGTTTCGGTTTGAGCACCTGGGTAGTATCACAGCACTCACACAAATCAAATGAGATCTGTGCGGCGTATATGTATTCGGTGCCCCTTTGTACCAATATTTATGTGTTCAAATAAATAAATAAATAAATTAGAACCATTCAGATGCATTAAATTTTTATCTTCCTTATACACACATTTTATTTCATTAATTCATACTTTATTTTCGAACCGTATATTCGATTATTGATGTTTTTTATTACAACTAATACTATTATTACCTCTGATAGTCTAGGATTTGCTCTGGCAATTTTATTTCTTCGTACTAATTGAATGTAGTAACTTAAACCTATGTACACATGTCCCAAGTTCTACGTTGCTTGCTTATGGTTGAGTGACTTACGAACCAGAAGTATACTAACACAAATAAGTCTTTCTAACATGAAGGGAAATCACAGAAAACAAATGAGACATTCTACAATTTCAAACTTTTAGATATAAACATATCTGAAAAATCTATAACTAATCATAAGATCAGTGAAAATAAGAAATAATTTCTCATTCACCAGGAGTCTTCGCACCTGGGTGGTCGTATCATAAGATTCGTCACTAAAACAGCCAGTCAAATAATCACACAATTATCTGTCTCAGTATCTTTCCAGGGATTTTTCCTCTAACTTCAAGGTCATTTGATTACCACATAAACATTCGTTGGTTTGTATATCTAAAATAACCATGTGAGTAGACTTCTGTTCGGATAATTGTTTTGTATGACCAGTCCTCATTCCCATACAGACATACACCCAAAAAAAGTATAGCTTAAAGCTGGGCTCATAAATTTGTAAATAGACCACTATAAAATTCTATTAATTAAATTCAGTCTATGGACACTTTTGCACAGTCCTATGATGCCTGCTATTGATTGGCTGACTGACTGACCGATAGTTGTTAATTGTTGAATATTCTCGAACTAATCAGTACAGTGTTTTAACGTAGACTTAAAAAATTATGATCGTAATAACAATCACAAAATAATTTAAATGAATCATTCCAGAAAACTGCGAACTCACCTCATCAAAAAATCGATCCAACAGAAGATCTTGTGGACTTCCAGGACTTATACTACTGACCGAATTACAATTCTTTAAAATATAAAAGTGAAAATAAGAGCTACAAGTGAATTGAACAGAAGGGACAATAGGGAAGAAAAAGCTTTCTGATGAAAAACAGTATTTTAATAAAATACTATGAATATTTGGAAGCCTTATTTGCTACATGTATTTGGCGGTACACTTTTCAACTCCAGAAAGGAGCTAACACAACATTTGATATTATCTAGGAAACTGGATTATTGAATAGAAATAAGTATTGTATTGTGTAGAAATAAGTCAACGCAAAATGTCTTATATAAGCTTTATGCATTGGTACGTTTACCCTCTACGTGTTTGAGTTCCAATGTCAAGTCAATGTGATGTAGCTGCTGTAGAATGTAGGCTCTAACTCTTTAATCCGTCTATCACCAACAACGTGGAGCGTGTTGCAGATGTGCTCAGGTCACGTTACTAACTACATGAGCACGAAGAGACAACATTAATAAGATCGGTAGCAAGGAAATCGAAATAACGTACAAATAATGTTAATAAGGAGTAAGCACTGATGACATAGTTTGAAACGATAGTGTGAAAAAGTTTCAATGAAAGAATACTGGAATTCAAAATTGAGAGGAAGATAAAGAATGAATGGGACTGTATCACTGAGAACAATTGTGAACCATATCAAGTAAAGTCTTCAACCACGGATCACGGTTACCTGGCAGATCTCAATTAGGTATTCTGCTTCTATCAACATGGCTCTGACCAACAGTCAATAACTTGTAGGTTAAAATCCCACTCTTATCATTTTAGCAGCCGTGTATACAGTCTATTCAACACATACGCAAACTAAGCTAGAATTTTTGTAACCCAATTTATATGACCTCAATTCATATATTTATAGGACAGATGTAGTATAAATAGTTGTCAAACACACACAAAAGATCAAAGCCAAGTGTATACAAACATTACCTTGACTACTAAGCTAGACGTTATCATCCAAAAATACTTTATCTAAAATAACCTAAGTATTTCAATTTTTAAGCTATACACTTCCTTAAATTACAACTGCCAGATGTTAGGTATATATATATATATATATATATATATATATATAGAGAGAGAGAGAGAGAGACTTACTAGTAGAATTTCTGAAAATCCATGTTCTGTAGCGAAATTCCATGTTTTGTCTTTTGTTGGTGAAGCCAGCAATGACGACGATGAAGATGATGAAAGTTTTTGACTATCGCTTAAATCAATATATACACTTTGTTGCCTTGTTGACGATGACAATGATTGTGGCATTAAACTTTTTGGTTCGCGATCATCAACACTGCCATTTGCGTAATTATTACGATATGTTAAGTCCCATGATGTTGACGATGACAATAATGACGTTGTTGTTAAAGGTGTGGTGTTTTCAAGAAACTGAACAGACGAAATACATGATCTAGGCGTCATTGGAACACATGGATGATAATTACCAACTGATTGTAATTCATTTTGATGGACATACGGCAACGTAGATGGATTAAAACGTGATGTGAATTTATCCAAAGATCGTCGACTATGTGAACTAAGTAAATCAAGTTTTGTACCGATAACAAGAATAGGTGGATAGACCGTGTTAGTTATATAGTTTAAATTATGCTGATTATTGTTACTTGTTTGTGATTCTGATGAAGATGTGAAAGATCGACTGACCAAAGTTTCTGTATTTAAGATAGGCAGAAGACTGGTCATTTGATTCGTTATATTTGCTTTTAGATTACCATATTTTTCACTACTTACACCGCCACAATAACTATTACTAGTAGTAATAGTACTAGCGATACCATCTGCTGCCGCTGTTACTCCTCCAATATCTGTCTCCAGCCTATATTAGAAGAAATTAGGTTCATACAACAGAAATTATAACAAGCAAAGGATATAGAAAACGAAAGATTAGTATGAAAACTACTGAATGAATAGAAGAAGACTTTAAAACAGACTGGTTTGTCAAGAAAATGTTATGTATACATTTCTTGGTCGTTATCCAACGGAGTATTTTAGGTTCAATTTATTTGATTATACAATTTTGGGGATTAATAGTGACCAGGAATACAGGCTATATAGTTCTCACCAGTCAAACCATATAACAAACACTTCTAAATGTCCAAGTACTAAGCTGTTCATACCAAAAAAGGCTATGCACCTACTCTAATCACAGAAAATCAGACTATAGTTTGAATTGAGAATTTTACTTTTGTCAGCCAACCACTTTGTACATATATATACGTAAAGTTTTATAATTCACGAAAAGGTGGGTAAACAATTTTTCAGTCTTACCTCTTTAAAACTGGTTTCCCTAATACATCAGACAACCATTTTCTTAGATTCAATTGTGATTTCTTATTTGTACAATCGTAGACTAATATTAGTCCGTGTAAATTTTGATAAAAGATTGAACGAGTATTCTCATGACTCTTTGATCCACCAATATCCCATAATTCAATAAAATATGGATGCTCCTTTTCGGGATCACTATTATATAAATGAATCTAATTTAACAAAAGCAGAGTGTAAGTGATAAATCAATTAACTGAAAATTCGACAACTTTTATATCCACACTACAACCCAATTGTGTACGAAGGATGAAGAAGAGTCTGTCGATTGCATATTAAGTGTACCAGAGCTGTTTTACCAACACCTTTGTAGAAAAAATTTATTACGAAATGTATGCACTGGTTTAAAAAATGATTAATTAATCTACTTACCGGAATCGCCTCCTACGACAACTTTTGCTTTTTTAAACTCCATGAAAACAAATCTATGGATAAAATTTAGAAAACGGACTGCAGGAGAATTTACCCCGTCCAGTTTCACTGAGGCTTTTTATCTATTAGCATTGTGATATTTAAAGGATTTGAAAGCTGCTATCTAAAATTCTTCGAAAATGAAACCTGTCTGTGCAAAAAAATTGAAACATTTTACTATTACTCATTAATACAACCTTCGATATATTTAGTACTCTTTATAGAATCAAATGAAGTGAAGTAAAGTCAATAAAATCCCACTGACCCCCTGCAGAAATATACATCAGGCTGAACCGTTAGTACATTGAACTATTTCTCGATCATCAAGCTCGAGGATGACTCCATAGAAATGGAACATGCAGCAGTCCATCATTCCTCTGTATTTTGTCTCTCCATTCTCTTAGCATTTAAATAAATCATTTCTGGTAAGATCCTATTTGTTATGCATAGAAGAACGAAGTATGGAACAACTTATTTCAAAAGTAAATTACCTCACTAGTCGGTACTCCTAGGTTATTCCTAAAGCACTATAATAAACAGAATACCAGGTTAAAAAAAGTCTGTGATTGAACGTGTTTGGCATACATGCTAACCACTTAAAGAAGATTTTACAGACCGACATTCCATTTAACACTAATATCTTAACGTGTGAAAGAAGCAATGTCCACTGGAGTGAAGAAATTGACTTTTAATTAAAAGGCAATTATTGGCTAGATTGACTTTAATAGGAGGTCTTATTTAGTTAGTTCCTGTGATCTGTTTCACATGTCTCAACGAAAAACTAGTCATAAATCGATAGTAACATATTCATTCAAATCAACCTTTTCTCTGAGAAATAATTGTAGAACATAAGGGTGAAACTACAATTTCTGGACGACCTATGAGCGATGCTGGTGCGTCCTTGGAACGGCTCATCTACTTACTACGGTGGAAAGATTATATTTTAGAATTAGGAATAAGGACCAAGATTTAGAGTTTGAATGTACGGATAAGAATAAAAGTATGGATTTTCGAAAAGATATTAATAACACTAACGAGCACTATAGGCAAACACTCCACAATATTCCAAATAAATAAGCCCAACCAACCAGGCAAACGTTACCTGTTTTTCAAAATTACTTAGCTTTTTGAGCTGTGTCAAGGTCACCTCAATGGTCAACTACTCTGTAACTAATCTAACCACTTAGCCGCATGAGTCGTACATTATTCCGTAGCTGTTTGATGTATCTTTATTTTAAGAAAAGCCGTTTGTTAAAGGGCACTGCAGTTACTTAAACCAAATGTTACAACGTTACCAGCCTGACGAATGGTATGAAATTGTTAAACTAGGATCCAAAGTAGTGGAAGGTAGACGTAATTCATAAAATAAATAAATAACTCTGGCGACAAAAAGGGAAGTGGGTCGAGTAGCCTATTGATCATGATAATAATAACAATAGCACTAATTAACCACTAGACATTTGGCAAAAAGGTAATCTGAGTTATTAAGCGTCTCTCCTCCCCCGGTGAAACTCCACACCAGTTACATACATGAGTTGTGACCTGCTAAAAACCTGAGCCATAACAACTACAATAGACCTTGTTGATTATTCTTTTGGCACATTCTTGACGTTTAAAATGTACCTAGAATACCGTTACATTTACCTCAAATCGACTACTATTATGTCTTAATATCGGGATGGCCTTCAATTTTTTTGGCAGGAATGTATCTTGTGATTAACTATGTAGCGTCATGTACTACGTCAAGTCCACATGGGTTATCATAACTTCCGGACGAACCAGTTTATTCATTGTTCTTAGGTCATATTTTGACCCTACCAACTACTTGCCTATTAAACTTGGCTGTTTTTGTATGAGCGTGTAGATGGCGTCGAGTGGCGATTGACTATGATCACCACTACAATAATGGACAACGGAATGCGAAGTGCTTTAAGTACAGTCTAACAAACAAGTACAGTGAAACAATTACTGGTAAAATTGGTTATAATAATAATTGTTTCATTACACCAACCACGTTCTCGTCAAAAAAGTAGTTCATTACAAGTGTATGTAATTGTATTTCTTGCTTTATTCATTATATGTCTGTAACTATGCTTGTTTGAACATAAATATTGAGTCATGCTTAGTCACATCGAGTTGATTCACTCGCTTTTTCCGCTCTACCTCACTGTCCTTCTTCTTATTCTGGGTGTCTGTTTTGATAAACGAATGCTTGGAGCGAATTCCTCCAAAGTAACCAGTATTTGGCTTCTTATCATCACCATCAAGCAAACGGAGTTAGTCTAGGGAATATACGGAGTTAAATATAGGTGTAGCAGGAAACAAATTCCCAAAATAAACGGTTCTGCAGGTTTTCGACATTGCTGCTGACCTCCTTAGTTTAACTAAGCACGCCTAGCTGAAGGCATCCAGTCGCACACCCACATCAAATCACAAGTGAGTACTTGTACTTCTCTTACCTTGCAACTGTTATCCAGCTTCTCTATATATCGATGGCTTTCCAAAAATGTCTCAGAACCCCATCACTTCAGACTTGACAGGGTTTAGATTATAAATGTGTAACGTTCAATGGCGTTGTCAGACTCCGAATACCTGTGATTACCTTGGAAGACTTATGTTCCTAGCATCCTCATACGATCTAACTAAGGCCAGAATCCAGCACAAAAATTAGAAACATGAGTCGTAATGGTGAGTGTAGGTGAACAATCTCAATATCACAGAACGATTCCAACTCTGTGCACCCGGTGGATTATATAACTAGTTGACTCAGTCGACGAGCTACTCAAGCAACTCAATCTTCAGTCCGATGTTATCTGCGAGGTCAGTACAGTAGGGGCATGGAAAAGCTCAAATCGTGTTATCTTGTCAACTCTGCCTAGTGGGTGATTCCATTAAAATATAATAATTAGTATATTCTCGTTATCACATTGGTGTCATATTATCACTTAACGTGGATTATTATTACTGGCCGTATCTATATTAAATTATTGTTTTCGCAATAATATGACAGACTCATCGAATTATTATATTATGAAACTTACATACACGTTGCGACATTTTCAACTCACTGGATTCTTTTATAACTTCGGCGTAAGGTGATTTCGTTTCGTTTTACGTGTCATTTTGTCTCATTTTAATATTCTGAGGTTATTTTTGCATTATCATATCACACACATTTTCCATTTCGATGTCGTTTCTAATTGTGTCTGTGGATGCACTTAATTCTAACCAGCGATTTCTAAAACTGATCTTCATTATGTTCTGAATGATTTATCACAATAAAGGATCTATAGAACTGATTACTCATTATCATTAATTTTCTTCGTTATAAGGTTATGAAACTGTATATATTTCCGAAGTATTTACTGGCCGCTCGTATATCAACCAAACTTTTTAGTAAGTTGGATGCATGGCGACATGATCATGTACACAAATCATCAATCCAAAGAGCCGAAAGAACCTCCTGTATACCGGAAACGATATGACTGCATCTGCACAAACGCTGTCAAAGGTTAGCAAACCCATCTTTGGCATACATTTGGAGTAAGAATCACAGTAGTATGAACCTATGTTCTCGATATGCAATTGGTGCTCATTAGCAGTCGTCGTATTCTACTTTTACAACGACAATCTAAACTTCTATCACAAACCTTCAACCATTTTTCAATTGGTGATTGTTTTTTAATATCTATGCATGAATTAGAAATTCGATGCTGCGTTCCCAGTCGATCGGTAAAAAGTGTATTTATCTTATGTATTTGTTAACATATATAACTGCATACTGCGTCATTTATTACCACTGATATTAACTGACTGCTGCAACTAATATTCTGTTCGCATCACAAAGTAAATTAAAACACAGTCAAGAGTTAGTCTTTGAAGTATACATTCATGTTCACCACATTTAACTCGTTTTCACTCGTCTATCATGAAAAACCGTACTTATTGATATTTTAATTGAACCGTAGTACGGTTTTTTAACAAACGGGGTCGGACGCAACTAACTTTCAACAACATAAACAATTCTAATGCTCACGGCCAAAAGTAAATATGATTCCATGCATCTCGTCTCCGTAGTCACTGTTCTTTTCTTCTGGTCACTCTACTAACACATACTCAATGCATCCAGTCATACTACTAACGACAACGTATAGTGACTTTGCATTTTATGGATATTATTAACTACAGCACAACAATTATTTACATCTAGCAATCCAGTCATCATTTTTCAACCTGGTTATTCCTATCCAACAAAAAGAAACCTCATGTCATTTAAATGCATGACCATTAAAAGCTAATCGACTCCATGTACTTTGCTCGAACTTCTAACAACATGTTCATACTTCGCCGTTCTTTTGGCACCACAGATCAGTTTTTATTGTATTCTTCCCGACTTATTGTTATGTCTCGTAGGTTGAACGCTTTATTCGGATCCTAGCTATTCGGATAACCCCAGGCTAGCACTACTCAGCGACTTGAAAGACCAGTAAGAAGACACGAGTATCAGAGAAGCACTTTACTACAAGGTTCAATTATGTACAGAAAAACAGGGGTTTTATAGTAACTAAAAGACCTTGAGATCCCATAGTAACAGTATGTTAACAGCCAATCAGGACCTTGTTATTTTAGTAGCATAGCTTCTAACTAATCGCTGATTGGTTGGGCTCCTTATGAGCCTCTCTTGAGGCTCTGATAGAGTTTATTGTAAGCCGACCTAACACTTATATTCACGATTTACCACTTTTGTGCGGTATTTCGAACAGCTCCTACAGACGTGTTATTTTTTCACCCAGACATTACTGATATAAATACATGTTAATTTTTTGCATGCTTATTAACTTCGTTACAATTGCGTGCTTACACTTTCAATTTTGTCAGCGCCTACATGATTTCCACTCACCTCTTCCCACATTAGTATGACACTTCCATATTACGCACCCACTGATAGCAGTGCGTTGGAGGAGATTATTAATTTTCAAAAACCATGTCTAAAAGCATCTACATCCATACCATAATCCCAGTGTGATGCTGACATCACTCTGTACATCAGCGAAAACACCTTAGGCATCAGTGTAACGACCGAAATTCCAATATTTATTCGGAAGGTAGAACTAATGAACCAAAGTTGATTCAATTAGACCGAACTACATTCTTCTGTATAGCATACGAAACATTCTTGAATGATTCTTATTGAATTATACCAAAAACGAACTCTGTGATCAATTTAAACTGTTCTAATTTAAGGAAGAAAACAGATCATACCAAAGAGACGAAATTCCTCAAACGGTGCAGTCTGTGTTATACAGTCAAAAATTTCTCTAACACAAATTAGCATGATAAACAGAAAAAGTGGTAGTTAGTAAATAAGAAACCGATACCTCAGAATCAGTTAAGTTATTCTCAACAACATAGGACCAAGCATGTCTGCAAGGTTTTCAATTTTTCTAAACAGACAGCCAAAAGTTAATATTCATCGACTGAATCGCTCGGTCTATTCCATTGATATTCATTAGCTAAAAAAATATCTACTCTTCTGATTCTATTCCAGATCACTTTCCACATGACTGCCTGATCATTAAAATGTAGTGACCTACTTCTATGACGAGAACGCGATTAGTATAATGGAAACAATCATTATTCTTACAAATTGTAGCAGTGATTGTTTTACTGTGCTCGTTTGTTTGACTTTACCAAAAGCACTTTGCGTTCCGTTGTCCATCTTGCTTGTGCGAACGATCTTACGCCCCGCTGTTTTGCCTGTAATATTTGGCATGTCTCGGTATTCTTTATATACCACGAGATCGCCAACAAATATCTCTTATCTGGACTATTAACAGCCTTCTCGTTTTCGGCCTATCGAGGGATCTAAGTCTAGATCTGGCCCGTAATCTTATTGTGGTGGTGATCATAGTCCATCGCTACTCGACGCCATCTACATCTGATGAGCCAAATTTTCGAACACATCTCAACCACTGGCAAATATTCCAAAGAAGATTACAACAGTGAGTCTATTATCTATCTGTCCACTTTTGTTGCGCATATCCGCATTGATATTTTTCGATATATAACATTCTGGCAACAACTCAATATAATGGATAATGATAAGAATAGAATTAATATAATAGACTCAGAAGTACAGGCAATCAGTTTTCGACCGGTTCCCTCTATCCTCCACGATCCAGAAGTTTGATTCGCGGCACTGGAGTCTCAACTTGAAATCCGTCACATGACGGACTGACGTCCAAATTACGCTTACGCTCTGGAAATTTTGCGTGGGGATTACTTAACTGCTGTCCGTGATGTCGTCCTCAATGCAAACGTACCTAACGTCTACGATCGTTTAATGGAGGCAATCCTTAGACATTTCGGCTTTTCAAGGGAAGAAAGATTGAGGACTTTATCAGCAAGTCACCCCATGGGTGATGCTAAACCGAGCCACTATCTTACGCGCCTGCAATCCCTTGCGAGAAATATGACGGCCGAGTCTGAGATCGTTAAGGAACTGTTCCTCGAATCCTTACCAACACATATTACGGCTCTGCTCGAGGATACCCCACTCGACCAGGCGGCCCTCATAGCAGATAAGATTTCGGCACGGAGTAGCACCCGAGACAATTACATAGTTGCCTCAACGTCACGTTTGAACATCGATCACAGTGATAGGAATAACTGTATTCACACCAGTCCTAGTTTTCGAGACCGATCCAGTGTACCAGAACCCTACGTCCTCCTACCCAGGTCACGCTCCCGTAAAACCGTAACAACTCGCTTTAAGCGGGCAACTTCCAAGCCACGCCAAAATGAGGTTTCGGAAGAGAGTTCTGGTTGTTGCTGGTTCCACCGTACCTTCGGGGCCGGTGCCCGCCATCATCGAGCTCCATGCCCATACAAGGCGGAAAACTCTCGAGACGGCGAGCAAATGCGGTCGTACTCGTCAAGCCTTCACCTCAGGTTGGCCGTTTATTTTACATGCACGATTATCGCACTAACGCTAGGTATCTAGTGAATACAGGTGCACAAGTTTCTGTCATACTTATTAGTAACAGTAAACCCCAAGCTACGATGCTTTGACTTCCCTCTACGAATGGCTCAGTCATTCCTACCTATCGTACACGACAGCTAACGGTCAACCTGAGCAATCGACGACAGTATCTGTGGACGTTCATCATTGCGATGTTCCCACAGCCATACTCGTTATCGATTTCCTTCAGCACTATGAATTGTTAGTCGATTCACGTAGGCTGCAGCTAATCGATACTTCGTCGAACAGCGAATTTATGGGCTTTAAAGCTCACACAAACGCGTACCGAATCACAGGTGTATTTCATTCGCATGACGAGTTATTCTACGATTTATTTCAGAAATTCCGCAAATTAACTAAATCTCTCGAAGAGACTCCGTAGGTGACTAATCGTGAGTTATACCGTATAGTCACCCCTGGACCACCAGTCACGTCAAAACCTTGTCGACTGGCACCGGACAAACTAACTTTCGCTAAACGTGAGTTTGACAGATTAATAGCTACTGGTATTATTCGTCTTTCCCACAGACCCTGGGACTCACCTCTCTCCATATGGTGCAAAATAGGATGAGGTTAGTTGGGTACTGTCGAGCATCAAACGCAGTTACGCGTTCTGATAGCTACCTCTATCCCCCACATACATGACATCACGGAATCACTCAAGAGCATGACTTTTTTTTTCAAGATCGATCTGGTACGACCATATCATCAGATCCCAATCGCTCTTGAAGACATCGAGAACACTGATATCACGACTACTTTCTGTCTGTTTGAGTTCCTACAAATGCCATTTGGATTAAGGAATGCTGCTCGAACTTTCCAAAGTTTTATCGATAGCATAGTACGAGATCTGGATCTTGTTCACGTCTATATTGATGGCCTGCTAATCTCATCATCAAACGTAGATGAACATTATCACCACCTAACACTACTATTCCAGCACCTTTCGAGTAATGAAATAATAGTCGACCCGGACAAGAGTGAAATTTGGAAAACGGAAATAAAATTCTTAGGTCATCTTATTATTCTACTTAGTATTCTACTTGCTCAGGTACTATCCTGTGCTATACTTCTACGGGTCTCCCTCGACCCATCGTACCCTCCGCTTGCCGTCGTTTCGTCTTCGATGCCCTTCATGGTCTATCTCATTAAGGTATCGCAGCCACACTACGCCTGATCGCTGCACGATACATCTGGCCGTCCATGGATAAAGATGTCCGTAAAGTGGGTAAAGAAATGCTTACAATGTCAAAGATCAACGTCAAAGTTCACAGGCACGTAGATGCTCCCATTGGCACGTTCGCTATGCCTGATGCTCACTTCGATCACGTTCATGCAGACACTCAGGGACAATTCTAGTCCGAATTATTCTCCTCGGTAACTCGGCTGATTAGTACGCCTACACACTACTGCCTACCACCTAGCATCAAATGGTTTAGTTGGACGGCTTCATCTACAACTTAGAAGTGCTCTTCGAGCACACAAAAACGAAAATTAATACGAAACCTTACAGCTCGTATCAGAATTAGCTTAAAGCCAGATATTCAATGTTCCATCGACGAACTTGTATACGGCACGACATTGTGTCTGCCAGGGGAATTTCTCACACCACGGAGCAGTAACAATTTTGGTAAATCAGACTATGTTCAACGATTTTCTGAATACATGCGAACACTGCCTCCGGTCTCAACTCCAATACAACATCGACAGGCCCCCTCCATCGAGCGTCATCTATCTGTTCACATGATTTCATACGAGTAGATTCGGTATGCAAACCCGTGCAACCCTATCAACAGATAAAATCTTTCTGAATTCTCCACAACACATTTCTTCATGGTGTCTGAATAAATGACTATTTGATAGAGATGATCAAATAATTTTACTTCAAGTCGAATGCTTTACTGCAAATTGTTTGTATGAGTTTTACGAACCAACTGACTGTTGATAAATAACTAAATCTCACCAATTTACAAATTGGCATTAATTTGCAATCGTATTTTCCAGCACATAATGCTGGAAATAGATGGAGAACTGCACTTGAGCTTTCCAGATTACTGTGTATTCTGTAACGTGTAACTTTGTGTAACCGTGACAAAGAATAATTGGTGTGGTGTACCAGCCAGAGACAGTTGTTGAGGACTACTGGGCAGATTTAGTAGTAATTCTGCAACGGATTTCGTTTTTTCGAGGCTCACAAACTCACCGCGTGGATGTGATTTAGCGGGGGTCGCGACTCCACGGGTCTTTGCATGCATAATGGTATCGCAGCAAAAGAACAAGTGAAGAAGTTCGCTATCCGACTAGCCCTGGATATGTATAGTCTACCTGATTACTAGTTTACACATGAACATTCATCCGAGTACCACTTGGCATACATACTGACTGACCGTTAACTATACCTATAAATAAACAACTGGTCAATCAATCAATAGTTTAAATAGGTTCATTACATGAACTCAATCAAATTCCGGTATATCTTATCGTGTTTTTTGACAAACAAATAATGAATATTGTAATTTCTCTGGATTTATCTGATATTAAACAGACTGTAGTGGTTTTTCACACCCCTAAGGATACATTTTGTGGTGACTGATTTAGGTGTTGTTTAAAGATTTACAGAGTTTGTCAATGTTCAAAATTTCTTCTCATAAAATAATAGCGTTTAACTAATTTGGTTTAGGAAATATCCTTAGAGATTAATTCCATTCCATTTGGTTCCAATATATGATGTCCCGTTAACTGAATGTTTCAGCAGGCCAATTTTCCTATTAGTACTATGAATTTACTTGCGAATAATCACAAGCCAAGAGAACACCAGTTGTTGAGATAGTCTGTTGTTAAAATAATAAATAAACTTCGCAAGCACACTGAACAGAGAGTGTGTGTCAGTCAATTGTAAGTTATTGACTGCATGTATTAATAACCGATGGGAAGACAGAGATTGAGGTGTTAGCGACCTCACTTCGTAGGAAAATCAACTCGTCAAAAAAAACGCTAACCACTCTTAAGTATACATATTGACGTTAGGCAGTAACCCGAATGTTTAATTATTAACTCGAATTAAAAAGAATGTAAATGATTAGCTACTTTTCCTTCCAACCAAACATTTCTCTTGAGTTGAAGATAGACAAAATGATGTAAATTTTAAATATTCAATTCTTTATCATCATACGTTTGGCAACTGTCTTGATCGGTCTAATTCAGTGTACTCAAGTTATCCATAAGTTCAAAACTAAGCTTTGTGTATGGAAACAGTACATCCAACCACTTGTTCTTCCACAGTCTTAACCTTCCTTTCTATTTCCCACAATCTATGGTTTTAAAAAAAGATTAACTTATTATTTATATTTCTTTTTAATTATTTTCACAACTACTAATTAGCTACTCATTTTTGTACTGATACTTCAGATTGATGTTGAAGACTGAAAATGATCAGTTTGTTATTGGCATATGCACATCCTGTGCGGATTGCCTCGATATTGTCTTAAATCACAAGCTAGTGACTATCTGAACTCAATAACTGAATGAATAACACTATGGCGTTTAAACCGAATGGTAGCGAGTTGGAGTCCCGGAGTGAATGTCAACTCTGGGATGTTTTATTCAACTTGGCTTGTTTATTGTTTTTGTGAAAACTAATTGATAAAGATGTCAAAATTTCATGTCATTGATTCCCATCACAAATAAGAATACAGCCAAAGACAATAAATGAGGCAGAACAACATTACTTCATTAATTTTCGTAAAAAGAATTACAATAGCTATCTGTGTATAGACAAAGTGAGGTTATTTGGATGGATAATTTAAAAATATGGTGTGAAACAAGCACTAATTGAATATAAATTCGGGATTTTGTAATAAGTAAAGAATTTTTGAAGTGTTTATGCATATGTAGATAGGACATACATTGAGGAAATTATCAAACTGCATCAAGAGGCAAGCGTTAATTTGAAATCCTGAAGAGAAACGGAAAAGAGAAAGGTTGGAAAACATACTGCGCCGAGAATTGGAAGCAGACGTCAAAAAGATGAATAGCAAATGGAAAGAACTGCCCACGACAGAGTTGGATGGAGGATGCTGGTAAGTGGCCTATGTTCCTCCACGAGGATTAACAGGTGTAAGTAAGTTATACATAAGTTTATTCATAAGATCATACGAAAAAGAGATACAAAGAGATCTATTGACTGAATTCGACCATACAATAGGATCAGTTTAGAAAATTTACGAAATTAACTTGAAATTTAGAAAAAATGGAGTCAAAATGAAAGAATAACAAATACAGAGAAACTGAATATGTTGTGACTATTTTTTTATATTCAGTAAGAAGTCTACCGATGTATATTCACTGCATTACTACATTGACCCAGAAGGAATTAATTTCTTGACCAAATAAGTTAGTGGACTTGAGTGCTGTCAGAGATATAAGGACCGTTATCACTTTCCGGTTGCCTACACCATGGAAAAGTTCTTTTAGGGGTACATATAAAAGAGATGGGGTTAGAGTTGATCTTAGTGACTTGAGAGTGTGACTGCAGTACCCAAAGGATAACTGCTTGGGGACAGTCACACACAACCTCTTCGTGGGCGATTTTCAAACTAGCCCCGTACTTGCTGAAACCTTACCGATAGAGACGGAAATCCATTGGTTAAGGAGAGAAGTGCATTTTTAGGATCGACCTTTTCTAACCTCACCCTTTCCTTGTGAGGAGGCAGCATCGCTTTTATGTTGGTTGACTGAGGGAAACACCTTTGTACAGTCAACAGTATAACTTCGCTTTCGAACTTTTAGTTTTATCACTCTTGAACCAACCTGTCTGACACGGTGGGACCATGAGGAACGATTGTTTCAGCCAATATAGCTCGACTGATTTATCATGATAGACAAGCCCAACCACTATGTCAAGGTATCAGCAACCGTTTAATTGATCAAAAATAAGCACGCGTAAATTTAAACTATGAATTTTATTACATTTCAATTAAATTTACAGGATGAAACGATTGAATAGATAAGAAAATAAACTGTAATAAACGGTAAGAGAAAATACAATACAGTATGAAACGATAAATATGTAACACTATTAACTATCATCTATCCATTTTGATTTGAGCAAATTTTATACAGAACAAACAAAAGAAAAAAAAAGATATTCACACTTTAAATTGAAAGACTAAATTATCAGATTCTCCTTGTACTAACTACATAAATCAAACTCATCATTGATATGAACTGACAAATAGTCAACAAGCACTTAAATCATGCATAGTTACACACGTACTCATCGCACGTAAATATTTCGACATTATAGGTACTAACCTTTATCTTACTCCGATTCATAAATATCATTATTATCATTATGATTGATTTGAGTAGGTGTTTTACACATTACATTAAAAAATAATTCAATCTGTTGATCTAAGCCTAAATATGTATCAGACATTAAGTATAATGTTAGTTGATAAGATTGTTTGATATCAATATGATTAACAGTAGTATCATTGGCATTACGTAATAATGTTAATGGTAATGGGAATTTTACAAGTATATTAACAAAATGTTTTCTAGTATTTTTATATGAGTTCATTTTGTTTTTATTGAGTATTGTTATTGATTGTGGTGGAACACGTTTCAGGGTTAATAAATTACCACCAAAATTTTTATTGACTTCACAATTACCTAATAGAAGAAACCAACCTTCGTAGGATTTTGATTTGATTAATGATCCAGTCATAACTGGCTATAAGTAAATGAAATAGATCACATATAGAAATAGAGAAAAAAATGATCTTAGCTGGGCGATTACCGAAAAAAAACTTAAAGAAATAGAAGACTGTTCCGTTTTAGTATGGGACTTCTTATCAACGTGTATCTGAGACCTAACATCCAATATTTGGACACGAAAATCGTTAGGGACCGACTCAGTATTCTAGAGATAAGGTGTAGCCCGATAAAATCCGGCATAAAGATGGTAAGTGTGACGTGCAAAGCAAAATTATTGCAGAATGAGAAGGTAGAAACTGCAGTGACTTTCAAAAAATAAGTGAGAAAGAGTGAAAAAGCAAATTGCTCTATCCATTACGGTCACTGTAAATATGTTAGGAATAACAAATCCCAGTCATATAAGTATGAACCTGACTTGTTGCTAAGACTTGTCGACAGCTTTTTAATATTTACGAACAGATAACCTTAGAACATTCACATTTAATGCACTGTTCAATGAGTTATGATAAGCAAGTCAACTAGTCAAAATTCATAAACCACGTGTACACGATTTGGTCTACCTACAAATGAACACAAGTAATAAATAAAATTTGCAATTTGTTCAGTTTTTCATGTCTAGTTTAATTTGGTAGTAATTAGAAGTCAGTTTGTGACTGATATCACAAATTGCAGGCGTATGGAGCTCATATAAACCTGTCGAATGAGAGGTATTAGCTAGAAATTCATATTATTTGTACACAGGTGCTCTAGAACCATCAGTGAGGAATCCGCGAAAGACTACCTCAAGAGAAGCAGATTAAACTTCGTTCATGTATATCGTCCGACAATCACATGTTTACCTTTCACCGAAAACTAAAGTACTGTTCAGACGTACTGTACCTTAATAATTGTCACTTCATCAAATCAATACGGTGTTCGATTAGTTAAATAGGAATGAATTCCACAACGGATTATTGAAGAAAAGTATGTTTGAACAGTTTATCAATATCTATAAGGCCGTAATACAAAAGCGCGTTGCGAAGAATGACTCCTTACGAAAAGTTCCTAGATTGTAACTAAATAATGTTAAAACTTGTCATGGTTGCCTACAATTGTCATCTCTTCATAATTTCACTATTAATGATATTCTGTAAACGGTATTAAAGTTTGTTTGCTAGTGTCGACTTTTTATAACAGAAAACAGGCTTTTCAAACCTAATCACACAAGTGAAACTGTTTCAATATGTGCTGATCTACAGGCACAGATTATAATTGTGGTTCATTAGTGTGGGATGCATTTATTAACAATAGAGTGTAAAAAAAAAACTAAACTGATAAGAGTCTATATGTATGCAGTACTCATTCTTAGTGTAAGATAGTAAAAACAATGAAACAGGTTTTCACACCTGAGTATTTGTTCCGAAAGAGCTGGCACTGTTTACTGATAAACAAAATGTTACCTTGAAGCGTATAACTGTCTTAGACGAATAAAATCATCTACCTAATTAATCAGATTAGACAATTTCCAAGATACGTTAAAAGTAGATACACTCCTTAGGTTGGAAAACAAAAGGATTATAAAAAATTACCTTATTTCCACTTGTCTGATCAATAGAAGAGCGTATTAGTTGGATACGAAGAAGATATTCCGTTTCAGCATATACATCTAGACAATTTGAACTTTGTCCAATATTATTTATTTTAAATACTCTAACTGACTGAGATAGTTGTGTCGGTGATGATGACGACAACGAGACAGATGGGTCAGGACCAACTAAACATGTGCGTATTTCAACAATAGGTAGTTGTCTAACTGCCTAGAAGCAAGTAGATATAACATTTTAAAAATAGAGATTAATTTCCAAAGAAATTATTCGTTTGTCAAAATCTAACTGCTTAACATTGTCAGCATTAATTATGTAACATACCAACTAGTAGTAGATAAGATTTGTTAGCTCAGGTGAATATTTCATTGTGAAGGTATAGAATAAAAACTAGTCAATTAGCATTAATAATAATCAGTCGGGATAAGAAGGTGAGTTTACATTCTTTTTTAACTCGGTATAACATTATATGACATGTTTTTATTCTCAACGTAACATCTTAGCATAACATTAGTTTACTTTCAGTGTGACATTTTGATCAATACGATATTCATTGTAAGCAAAGATGGATAGTGGCTAGCAGTGGAATGGAGGACGCGCGTTTCGTCCTATTTGAAACTCGTCAGCTGGATGTATCTGCGCGTCCTGGATTCCACTGCTAGCCGTTATCCATCTTTGCTTACAATGCTTTTGAATTAAGGCTATATCGAGGCAATACGCACAGTATGCACATATGCCAATTAGAGACTGACCAGTTGCAGTCCTAAACATCAATGGGAAGATTCAAACAAACAATACTAAGTGAATTTAATACGATATTTAGTTTATTATTTTTTCCACTGTAACATTATTTAAAGTTAAGATGTTCTGTGGCAATTTTGTTCATTATGATAGGTGTGAAGTATCTCCAAGTGTGACAATATTATTATTATACTATATCTTCCTAACTTCTCAGCTAATTTATTATTAAAATTTTTGGAGTTAATGATGAATTCCCTCCCCTTCATAAATAGAGATCTCTAGCCATGAGAAAGATACAGAAAGTAACCATAAGCGTAAACAAATATAGATACCGTTAGACTAATGAAGTTATGGAAGTATTATCATAGGAAAACTGACAAACAGTTTTGAAAAACCAATTAACTGCCTAAAATCACCACACCTTTGCAGGTATCACTACTTCATTTGCAAAATAACTTTGATTTATGCAAACTATATGTTCATAGATTCGTTTAAAAATTGCTTCAAATCCCGTTACTATGATGTGAGTCTCTCAAATTCATTCCCTACTATACACGATTTGTGCAAGATGTTTTAATTTTGAAGTATATGGTTGATGAACATTTAAAGGAAAAAAACATCTTTAATTTTACAGATACACACATATATTACTAATAAATCTTAACTAAACTAGAGTAAAAAAAATTAAAGGAATCAAATCTAATTCAAACCATTTACAGTCAAATAGTGTGATATTAAGTTGTGAAGACAAAAGAATCAGTATTGTCTGTTATTTAATGGTTATAGAGCTACGGTCAGCTTCTAATTTAAATGGTCAATAATAAGAGCTGTCCATGAGCAAAACCTCTTTTTCTAAAGAAGATTATTAAAATAGACTAGGTTCTATATGTTATGACGGGTGGTGTCCAAAATCTGATAATGATACAAAGTGTGCAACGCGCACTAACTGTTGTATCCCGAAGAGAATTGTGAATGGTAACTTTTGAAGACTATTTATTGACCAATGTAATATGTATATTTCCTATTGTAAATAACCTAATCATGTTCGTTTCCTCTTATCATTAGCTTTATTTAGACCTTTGAACTATTATTATACGATCCTTGAGTTATTATCAGTTTATTGATTACTATTCACAGCCACATTTGGCTAAATATTGTACATATGTTATTTTCTATTTTATGGGTCGATGTGGTCTGTTTGGTTGGTATATAAATCCAGTATGTTTGTGAATAATGATACATACCACAGAGGCTGTTATTGGTGTTTTGGACTTAACTGGCTGGGCTAGGCAGATCGCAGGACCGGTTAGCACTCTAGACTGCTCGTACGGTTTTCGTGTGTCACTGTTCCAGTCGATAATTAGCTGCTCCCTGATTGGCGGTCTTATTGCGTCATACATTAACTAGGCATCCACTCGGCCACAATATATAACACTAACCCCCCAACTGACTACTTGAGCGAAAGTGTATCGGATTACCGAATAAAGTGCACAAATACTCACTCATGTATACCACAATAACCCTTAGAGAATTGATTCATTTCTTAGCCAATGAAATGCACTTAACGTTTAGGTCACTTTTGGTTGCCATCGATTGACCTTCACATAAGGGCTACTTCTGATGGTCTTTCCATATCACTATAGTTACAAAATATTTTGCTAAAGTAAGCTTTCCATGGATTTTAGACATTTGTTAAACAGAAATTATGTGTTTGAGAATCCCAAGCAGTAGAAAAATTAGTAGTTGGATAAGGGGAAAAACAACCAGATAACTTTCTATTAATAGTATAAACAAGTGCACAAATGAACACATTCAATACTATTGACACATTGAATGTAAAGTATAAAATTATACCAAATCAAATGATGAATATACCTTTTTAACAATATTGATAACATCATGTTCAACATGACCTTGTAGCATAGAATCTAACAGATTAGGTGAAGCGGTCACATAATCAATAAGTTCCGGTAATGAACTTATGTTAGGATTACGATCACATCTGTAAGGTCGTTCGTTATGCAGGGAAAGAGAGAGAATGTAGTGCATGGAGGGGAGGCAAAATAAAATATTCTTTAAATCAATTAAACATTATTACATGAGAGTGAAATGAACATAGAAAACTATTAAGAGAATCTACATAACAGTCAAACAACATGGACAACTAGATCATTTAAAACTAATAATGAACAATGGATATTTGTCTTGTCCTATAGTGAATTTCATATGCAGTAAGCATCCACAACCTTATCACGGATTGAATTCAAAGTTTTTCCGTTATACAGTTATACAGTTGTCAATTCGCAACATAACCATCTCACTATCATCCAATTTTATTAATGATAATGAATACAATTTAGATATGTTTATATCATTATAAGTAAAGGGTTTTTATCATAAAAATATTATACACATTGAACAAATTAGAGGTTGTGTGGATTCAGTAGTATAGTGTGTTTAAAGAGAAAAAATGAATTCGAGCCACAGTGTGAACATCGGTAGAGGAAAGTCGGTTTATCCATCTGATGAGTTCTAAATAAAGTAAAACGAGAGTCCTGGATTCTGCTATGATCAACAATTCAAGTATACTAGAAGACAATTGATACGGTTTCACCTCTCTGGTCATGACTTCTCATTCGTAATTCTGCAATTAATTTCGAAGCTGGGGAATAGTGATAAACAATTTCTATTTAGTCTGGTGAATTATGAAGATGATTTTACTATAAAGAGATGTGAAAGTTCTGAATTCAATTTCTGACAACGTGTTAACTTCATATAGGTGCATTATCTCATAATAGGACGGAAAAACCGTTCCTTGCTCTCAAGTTGAAAATGGTTCAGAAAATGATGCTAGTCTACAATGGGAACTGAATTTAAATTTAAAGTATCCTGATAATTCATTCAATTAAATGATTAAAACGCAAAGTGATTGAAGTTGGAAATCTAGACCATCATACCCCCGATACAATGGGTCTAAAGGTTAAGCGTTCACTGTGAGACCTGAGAGTCCTAGCTTCGGTCACTAGTATAAAATGGATGTTCATCGTTGAGCAGTCCCATGGCAGGACAAAGTGGCTACCCAGTGCTTTGTGTTTTTCTAGTGGGTGCTAAAGTCAGCTCGTGATGCACATAATTAATAATAAGAGTTGCTCATGGGTAAAAACACTTTAACTGAACTTATAAATGTATTTTTAATTATTCAAATATGAACAATTCAATAGTCAGTTATCAAGTATTCCGCTAATGTGAATCTTCGACAGATTTAAATATTGTCTTTTTACTTCATTACCTAATTCTGAAACTGACTTTACTTGTTTTGTTTCACGATATACTACTTACTTAATAATAAGTAGCCTAAACTATGTCAAACAATATGTACACCTGAATATACATGTGATGATTCAGGTCGTCATTTTATTTGTTCTAGTTGTTCTTGCCTCCTTTTCTTAGATCGATTCTTCCACTTGCACTACAATATTGAACTATACTTATCTTGAGCGTTTCACCTATTTTAAAAACAGTATTCCTGACGATGACTGCCAGTACTTCACGTAAATTCGCTGTTTGATCGAGTAGCACACACACACACACCTGGACACTGCCATTTTTTGGTTTGACAGAAAATACAGATCTCTTCCTACTGCAGTATTATTTATAAAGTGAGGTCAAGAGCTGAGAATATGAAAAGCACATGCAAACCAGCCACATTAATGATCCGAACTATTTTCAAGTCATCGGTCATGCATAAACGAAGATCCTGTCATATATGAACATCTGTTCAAGTTACCATACTCCATTAGTACAGTGAGATGAAATTATTAGGGCGAGCACCCAGAATGTTATAGGTATTAACAGTAATGATGTTATTAAGCATCAAATATATGATTTGCGAGAATATGGATTAATGGAGAAAAAATTGGTAAGGTAGTTTCGACACTAAGGATTTCAAGAAATACAAAGAATGAATGCATCTGTGCAATTGAGAACGATTCTCATTCCGGTCACACAAAGTCTATAACTAGTGGTCAAGATAATCACACAGTTCCCAAACAAGTAATCTGCACCTATTTACATGGTTCAGTTTTAACAGTCGGTGTTTTCATGCAGTAAATTTTCAAAAAGTCTACTGTACGTGATCTTACAAAATAATATCTAGTTCATTATTGGATTTCTGAATTATTGCAAAGAAGATGAGCATTGTTCACTTACCTGAAATAATCCAAATGTTCACTGGTTATTTTCGGTAATTGTAGAATACTACTGGCGTATTCTTCAACCCATAAACCTTGTGTAATCATTTGCATTAAAATTATACAATTTAAACATGTACGAAGCCAACCACATTCAGCACTAACATCTAACATTGCCTATAAATTGTTTAATGTAAAGTAAACAAGTGAATAATCAGGTTATATAAAAATTTCACCTACATTTAAGTACGTATATATTTAAATTGTTAAGATCTTCAATTAACTTATTTAGAATAGAGTAACAACTCGTCCATATCCTTGAAAACGTGAACCGACCAAGGTTAGGCCATCATTAAAAACCTGGGAGCACTGGGAGGCCGTTTCATCTTAGAATGGGGACCTTCAGGTAGTGCACATTCACAATCCTTCACGTGGGTCTAACATTGATAGGTTCAAAATTTCAATGAAGTTCAACAATCTCCACAACCCTAAACCGAAAATTTGTCTATACCTTTTCAGCATTATGTTTGTATGAGCACGTATGGTTGAATATGTGTTACAGAATACACAGATATTTCCTTTATTAACTCAAATGTCAGTTGCTTAAATAGCTCAATGACTTATTATCTTTCCTATATATATATATATATATATATATATATATATATATGATTCTTAAATTTTATCAATTCATCTCGCATTCACTCGCATTTCTTCTCATATTCGCTTTGCGTGCTTGGTGTTTATAGCGTCACGTACCATTTCAAGACCATAAAGCTTATTCTTGCTTTCTGACAGACCAATTTATTCATTCTTCTTCAGTCACATTTTGACCTTGTCAATTAATCGCTTATCCACCTTGACTGTTTTTATATGAGCGTACGTGTGTGCACTTTTTATCCTATTCATAATATGTCTGTAACGTACTTTTGTTGGACTATAAATATGGATTGACGGTTGACTAAATTGAGTTGGCTTACATGCCTTCTCCACCGCCCGTCGTTTCGTTTCGATCTCCAACTGGAGTCAGATATTAGGCTACGAAAGGTTTTGTGATCTGTGCTGTACAAAAATAAAGTGTAGCCAACGATTCGCATTTTTTTCCATTATTCATTAACGCGATTTAAGTCGATAATTTTTTACGGGGATTGGTGACTTGTATATTTTAATAATAATCATTCATACAATCCAACTGGAGTCAGATATTAGGCTACGAAAGGTTTTGTGATCTGTGCTGTACAAAAATAAAGTGTAGCCAACGATTCGCATTTTTTTCTGAAATTCATACACTGTTGGCAGTTATCTAATAACGGTTGTTAGGACGAGTGATATATGAAGCTTTTAGAATTATTTCAAAGATAATCCACTTCAACCTAACGTCTAGAGAACATCTTACATCAATAACCAATATCTATTTTTATAGGAGTTTGCTGTAGAAGTCAACAGATTTAGTGTTTCCCATCACAGACTGATTTTAGTTAGATAATCATTGATAATGAACAGTATGAGTTAGCTGCTACATAATACCAGTATGCATCCACAAACCTAGCGTTTTAGGTCATTATGGAGTGGGTGATATGGCACACCTATCATCCATTGTTATATTTTGCTTCATCCAAGACATGGTTGAACAACAGTAATCATTGCCTTTGTACTAGAACGCTGACAATTACCCCTTGGAAATATACGCTAGTAATCACATAAAATAAAACTAATAAATAAAAGTTTGTTTGTAAAATAAAAAAAACTTGGGTTAATTGACTTCAGTTGTTATTCGGTTTATCTCTTTTTTCATTAAGTCCTTTTTTAATTCATAGCAACTAGACTTCTATTAGTTGACTTAATTCAACTTGCGTAAAATGCACAACTCCTTAATTTACATACTAGAATCATATTTAAGAACTCAAATATAAAGAGAAAACCTGGTCCTAGTATAATGAGACTTAGCTCTAAGGATGTAAAAAATGAGCAGTGATCAATGTCTTGTTGATCGAGTTATTTAGTAACGACTAAATTCTCTCGATAAAGTAGTAATATAGTAACCAGTCCATGTCATCAGACATTACATGAATTATTTTGAGATTTATTAAAGATGGTTCAAGGTAGTCGACGGGAAACCCTGAATATATGTACCATAATATGTGGTATTCATTAGCAGAGAAAACTGGCAGTCTTTATGGGACGGAATATTTGTGCAGGATTCGAAACCACGTTTCACAGCTTCATGGTCTTAGACGTGACAATTAAGTTTTCCACGTCAAGACTGACCTTCTGAAGAACTGAGAGACACTTAGATTATATGAACTACATGAACATAATATTGATGAATATTGAGTGATGAATGAATTATATTCGACTAAAATAAATAATTCTTAAAGTTGAAAGCATGAGTCAGTTGAAGCTAGAC
>NC_031499.1:5173639-5185934 GCF_000237925.1 Schistosoma mansoni | reverse complement strand
TCTAGCTTCAACTGACTCATGCTTTCAACTATGAAAATACTAAATCTCCACAAAAAACCCTTCTGATTATAATTTTTAAAGTTACCAAAAGGTTTGATATGAATTGACAAAATAAATAATACAACTCACCTGTAATATTCGAAAAGCTTGATCTAAAATCGATTGTGTATCTGTACGATAATCAATAATTGGCAATTCTTTGATACGAGAAAAATGTGCTTGAAATAATAAGTGTGCTTTTGTATGTGGTGAATCCATTGGACCGATAGATGGTAAAGGTAATTCATTGGCTAATAGTTTATTCATTTCATCTTCATTATGTCGTACAGGTAATAGGAAGTATTCATGTGCACTCTATTAAGAAGCAACAACAGAGTACAGAAACATATATATATTAGTTTATACACTGCTAAATGAAACATCGTATTATATATATCAGAGGTTATAGATTTACAAGTCTGTTGCTACAACGCTTGTTACAAGCATCTTAACTTCATACTACTTTGTACACTTGAAGTTGAGTAAAAGCTTTACATGAAGGTTAATAAATGTACAGAAACTTGAGTTTAATTATAGTGTTTAATATTATTTTCTAATCGTAATGTGACACAATCCTTCGTTTATCTAAATGTATTTGGGAAGATTCTATTCAATACTGGTTGTGTAAAATGTTTCTAGCCTTAGTCTTAGACTATAAAGACATTGTCGATAGATGTTTGCTGAGAATCTCCATTACGTAATCCGACCGTATCTAATACCTTGACACAGTGATTGGGTCCACATAGGTGATGAAAAAATCGAGCCATGTTGGTTGAAAAATTTGTTTCTTAAAGTTGTTATCATGATGTACAGGTCAGCTGGAGAATCGCAAGACTAAAAGCAGCAAAGTCCAAAAGTGAAGTCACATTGCTGATTGTATTTGGCTGTGATGACAGTATGGTGTCTCTTACACATGATCAATATCTACAGTGATACCGAATTTCGAAAACATTACGAGGATGTCAGAAAGGGTAAGTCCTATAGGTAACTTACATTTCTCCTTCTTATTGACTTCTATCATTGGCAGTAAGGTATGAAAAATATAGCTAACATATCTAGAGTCACTCACAAAAAGGCCGTATATGACCGGCCTGAAGCATTTGGCTCCAGGACTACATGACCACGCTCATACGTTGCCAAGACCAGATCTTACCGAGGATATATTCAGCTCCATCAAGACGTATTCTCCCATCATGTGGCCCATAAACCTCTACCAGAAATCAAGACCACATTACTTATCATTGACTTTTATGTGGAACAGCCGTCGATGCTACGCGGTCAGTCATAACCAACATAGGTCCGCGTGACTATCGTAACCAATGGTTGGAGACTCTGTGTGACATGGCTCAGAATCGATCACAAAGGCGTCGGTGTATACACTCTCTGTCTTCCCTTAAACTATGTGATTAAAATGGCTTCATATCTTTCTTTCTTCCTGAACTATATCCTTATATACAATCTTTCTTTTATAAATTACCACCATTAAATCAACTACTTCTATGAATTCGGTGTTCATCTTGTTGTGCTAATGAAGTATGGCAACTTGGACCGATGCATATATGTGCCTGGCCATACGTTGTAGCTGACTGACTAGGACCTAATAAGAATGTGTATCGATTAAAGTTGTCGTGCCTCACATCAGCTCAACAAAGGAGAAATTTTTTTATGAGAAATGAGGAATTACAAATGGGAACTTAGACATAAGATTATTAAAAATCTTAAATCGGTTAAAACGATAGTACGACTACTGACACACATAACAACACTTAGCAAATTTAATAATCTATATTGCTACTAAGAGACGGAAATGGCGGAAAGTCAAAGATGTTCCGAACAAAAGTCGTAGTTCTAGTGAGAAGCCGTGACCAATTGAGTTCAACTGTGTTGGGTATGAGGCAGTTACCCACTGAAAACAATGGAAAATGGTCGCGCAATATTGTGGAGTGGTTGAAGTTGGACACTAACATCATTGGATGCCGACTCAGTAGTCTTAGGTTAAGCGTTCGCGTGAGACTGAAGGTCCTAAGTTTGAGTCTCGCACTGCTGAAGAGTCCCCACACTAGAAAGAAAAAGCCATCCAGTGCTTCTAGGTTTTCACTGGTGGACTAACACTGATCGGTTCATGATTACAACTAAAACTCAACAACTTCCACAACCCTATACTAAGTCCAAAAGTTAAAAAATGACAAATATATATACGTAGCAACATAAAATGACATTGGGATAGGAAAGTTAGCAAACTAAAAGTGGTGATAACCAATCAGAAAACATCAAAGATTGAGCGGACGTGTTGTTGAGGTCATTGTTACATGAAAGAAATTTACATTTTTGTTTACGGAAATCCAACAACTAAAAGTCTTTTTGATAACTTTATACTGAAAAAACCCATACAAAAATACAAAGATTTTTTCCACATAAAACGTATGGATTTCCGTAGTGAAAACTAGGAATGAAAGTTTTCTTGACCCGTTTTTCCTTTTCTTTAGTCTGACTGGATAAAACGATGATCAATAAAATTTGAGTCATACTAGCTCGACTATAACTTGATAGTAGTTGACGGACACAACTGGGAGGTGAACTGATAAGGTTGTCAAATAAAGTATACCTTCAATGGTTTCTCACCTAAAGTCGAATTCTAATGTATTAGGAGGTGAAAAGTGAACTGCCCTCTCCCAAAATGACCACCCTAGAAAAAAAAACTCCTAAAAAGTGCCCACACACTTACTGATAATATCCTCAATAAATCATGTATACTCGATGTTGACTGGATTGTTGTGGCAAATAATTTCATAGTTAAATGCGATAAATAATAATATGACGCCAAACGACCAAGAGTAGTGGGAATTAGTACATACTGATTATGATCAGTTTGATCATATTGTAAACATGAAGAATCCCGTAACTGGTTACATGCATTTGTAATAAGCCCAGATAAGAAATTATTCACTGATTTTGTTTCGCAATTTTCTAGACCGTAATAACTGGAAAAAATCGTCAAGTAAAACGAGCAAAAAAATTGGATGAAAGACTATGTTTTGTATGGAACATCTTATATTAGTTCCTGAGATAATTGGAAATAATGTGGGAAATCTCGCTCAACTACTACACAAAAACTGACACAAGTTGGGAAATCTAAAATATTTGGCTTCGGACGATAGTAGTTTAAATGATGAAGGTATGTGTTTAGTGTGAGACCAAAAGCTCTTGGTTTGATCCGATTTCTCTAGGTAGTGGATATGTGCTTCTAGAATGCACAAGACATGCGTAAGCTGCATTTTTTTCGCCACAAGTATTTTCGAAGCACTGATTGTGTACTATGGAATGACTTAATGAGAAATACCAAGGTAAGGGATAGGATGGTAGACGAAATCTGCGCACTGGTTGATGACGGCCATATATCTTCATAGATTGAGGTGATTGGGACACATTTTACCCACTACTACAAATCCAGTGTTACCTGATGTGGAAGCAGGTCGAAAGAAAGCTAGTGGTGGCTAAATTAAGGTGTGGCATCAGTTCATGAAACCACTGTATGTGGGTCTGAGATATTTTGAAATATTTAGACTATCCAGTTAAAGTGTCTAACCGTTGTGATCAATGGATGGAAATGTTGAATGATATGTCTCAGAATCGGTTGCAGTGGCATGGATCCATTTATCCCACTTTTTTCATAACTTCAGTATCAATCTTATTTCATACCTTCAACTTGGCGACGATCACTGATATTACTAAAAATTCTGCTATCATGGTATTCATTTTCTTTACTTCATCTAGCCGTGTATGGAGATTTGGGCTGATGCACAGTTCTACCAAATTTTATGACTAACCGACTGTTTAGTCATCTATTATAATGGTTCACTAGTAGGTAGGGTTGAAATTTAGAAGCTAGTTCAGCAATGATGATTCAATATGCAATTTCCTAAAATACATCGAATACAAAGACTGTAACCTGGAAAAGATATCAACGTGTAAATCTTTGCACGACTAATGTTAGATAATATAATGAGATAAAATGGACAAAAGCTTTGTATTTTCACATTACTGAGCACTATACATACACAGTCGCCATTAAACTGTGTAGCATAAAATATTTAAATGTGGATTTTAGCAAAATACCTTCACACTACGGAGCTGAAGTCTATTAGTCAATTTTTCTCCAAATATCAACACATTAAAAAAGATTCCCTATTGATATACGTCTAATCATGGCTGAACGTAGATTAACAGTGTGGTTTTACAATCAAGTTGTAATGTAATCATACTGATTACAAATAACTTGTAAATGATCTGTAGAGATGAAAGACCATTTTAGTATAGTTGAATAGCTTGAATTTTGAAGTTTACATTGTCTGTATTCTACGGAGTGGGATTACCGACCCCATTTCTAACCCTTCTTCCTTACTTAGGTTTAGAAGAGTTACAGGCGGAGTAGCTCAGAATCCTGAAGGCTGAAGAAAAAATTAAGAAATGACTCTGGAGGTGGATAGGATAAACACTGAGGAAAACATAAAACTGGACCACGAGGCAAGCCCTAACACGAGATCCTGAAGGTGAAAGGAAAAGAAGAAAACCAAGGAATACAGTGCATCGAGAATCGAAAACAGGCATCAAAAGAACAAATAACAACTGGGAAGGATTGCCCAGGACAAATTTCGATGGAAAATACTATTAGGAGGCCAATGTTACTCCACGAGGAGAGACGGGCGTAGGTAAGTAAGTAAGGAACTACACTAAAAACAAACAAATAATTACATAAATGAATGATTTAAAATTAAAACAATGAAACCAAAGTACCATGGATTTGAATATAATCGTCGAAAAAAGAATGTCCATGTTAAATAATCTAAAGCTTCTTGCATAGTCGTTATTGTGCCAGCTACTATTTCCGCATTTAAATGATCTGGCAGTACATGTAGTAAATAACTTTCTACAGGAAATGGTTCATAAAGAAATCTTTTATAAAATGTTTTCTTTGAATTCTGTACCATAATTACAGCTTTGCCTCGATCATCGAATTGTGGACGTCCAGCACGTCCCATCATTTGAAGAACATCTGTAAAATAATTAATGTAGAAATTATGTATAATGTAATCATTTCACTCATGACTACATAGTAGTGTTAAGTGATCAAAAGATAGTTGGCAAAAAATATTGTTTCATTTAGGATTTATGCTAGTTGATGCTCTCTCTGTGGCATATCCAGATCGCGAATCGTTTCCTATTCAACTCAGTCATTCATAGCTGATTGACCACTGAGTAGAGTAGCCAGTGTCATTTTTGTATAAACCTGTAATGTTAGTCGATTTCTATGAATCCAGTGGTCGAAACTCCATAAATCTAAAGACCAAACAATCAGTACTATTTTGTTCTTTACTGATTGAGCTGAGAAACCATTGGAGTTCACTTTAAAAATATGTAGTTGAAAAGCAAGAGATTATTATGACTCATAGAGCAATGTTTTGCTGTAATTTTAAAATGATGCGCGCTAGGTTTCTATGTCGATAAAAACACGAAGACAACCGTCATAGTGAAGATGGTGTAGTACCGTGCTTCGATAATAGTTCATTTCGATAACCGTTATTATACCAATCTTAACGGTGTATAAAATCAGAAGGCAAAAGGAAGCGGCAACTACATTTTTATTGATAATCGATGCAGACCAGAAAGCTGTGGGCACATGAGCAAGTGTAAGCGAGTGAATCAAAGATGATGCATAGTGGAGATGGCTGGGAAGCCAACTCGATTTAAGCAAGCGTTAGTCAACATTTATAGTCAGGCAAAAATGAGTGACAGACATATGATGAATAAGATACGAAGTGTGTACACCTATACGCTCATATAAAAAGTACTCAAGGTTAATAAGCAAATGATTAACAAGATCAAAAGATGACTCAATGTACAGGTGAATTGGCTTGGCCAGCAACTAGAATAAAGTATATGGGCTTAACATAACAACCGATACTACATAGCCCCCTTGTAGAAAATAGCACATTTATAAAAAAAAATGTCTGTTTTCGAAAAATAACACTGACGCGGTATGTGGATAACGTCAAAATGTGGGAAAAAAATGGTGCAATACCTGATAAATTACAGTGTCAAGTGGGGTGAGCGTATTAAACGAAAGTGTCATGCTTATGTAAAAATGTACATGAATATTGTCAAGATGCGGACAAAAATTGAAATGCTAGCATGTGATTATGAGTAAATTAGTAAGCGTACAAAAAATTTTAACATGCATTTATGTAGTGACTGTCCGAATGATAAAATAACATGTTCATATGCGCGAATCGAAATATCGTGAAAATAGAGTATAACAGTAATTGGTCTGTGGTGCTGACTGAATATGAGGATAAAGAACAGCGAAATATGTTCCGATAAGCCGCAGTAAAGTAAATAGCGTCGATCAGCGATTAGTAGATTCGAATTTACATGCCTGGATTTCATGTGGGATAAAAAATAATCCAGCCGTAGGATGATGACTGCATCAACGGTTGATATTCATTGCTGTACTGCTAATGATAATGATCATGAAATGCGAAGTCAGTGTACGTTGTCGTGTGCGTCGAGTTATCGTTAAATATGTATTAGTAGAATGACCAGAGGGACAGGATAGTGACTGCTGAGTCGAGATATGCGGAGTCGTATTCCTTTATGGTCATGCAGCCTAGCGTGGTTTGTGTAGTTAGAGGGATATGCGCTCAACCTCATTTGTTACGAAACCGTATAAAGGCATGATAAAAATACCAATACATATGATTATCGATGACGGCGAGTGAGACTGACTTGAATGTGACGAACAAGAGTGTATCTATGAGAGACTAGCTCTAAACTCTATGTTCTGGCGTACAGTGGAATGGAAATAGAATATTAATTGCAGTAATCGAATAGTGTTTATGGGTAACGGATGATGCAGCATTCAGTTATACATGTGAATGAATAGATAATATGAACAAACTAGGGATCATCGTGAAACAAAAATTGAGGAAGTTCGGTTTTGGTTGTCGCTGAAAATATAGAGAACGACGATTGCTGCGTACCAATAAGATGAATGAACATTAGTTGTATCGAGAACATAAGTTCCTACTATCGGGAGTATAACTCCAAACTTATGTCTATGATAGTGTAATATTAAGCCGAAAATGACATGAAAAAAATTGGAACGAACTCACTTGAATCAGGAAAATTGTACGTCATTGGATAATAAAAATAATCCGGTGAGTTTCGAATATCATAACGTGTAATGTCCATATCATTATAATTTGTTCGATTAGTGATATGACTACGTATATGTCATAGTTTAATGTTAATACGAACAAAAATAATAATCCCACGTTAGATGAAGATATGACATTATTGTAATAATGAGCATATGATGATTATTCGGATCATAACGAAATATGTCGTTGGCGGTTCCATTTTTGATTTGTGTTCGCTCGTTGCGGTCGCCAATTATGTAGTGAGTTCGTACACAGAGGTTGTCGATTCTGGTCCGTGTTCGTTCGTCGAGGCATCCAATTCTGTTGCGTCGTGCTCGTTCGGCGAGGTGTCCAATTCTGTTGCGTCGTGCTCGTACGGCGAGGCAACCAATTATATTGCGTCGTGCTCGTTCGGCGAGGTATCCAATTCTGTAGCGTCGTGCTCGTACGGCGAGGTATCCAATTCTGTAGCGTCGTGCTCGTAGGGCGAGGCCTCCAATTCTGTAGTGCCGCGATTCGTTAATCGTTCGTTTCGATAATCTATATAATTCTAATCTTAACGGCGCGTAAAATCAGAAGACAAAGGATAGCAGCAACTACAGTTTATTGTCGAATAACTCAGGTTCGAAAGTTAACAACACCTGAGCGAATATGAACGAGCGAGTGAGCGGCAAGCGAGTGAGCGAGGCGAAAGATGATGCGTATTGGAGATGGCTGGGAAGCCAACTCGATTTAAGCAAGCGTTAGTCAACATTTATAGTCAGGCAAAAATGAGTGACAGACATATGATGAATAAGATACGAAGTGTGTACACCTATACGCTCATATAAAAAGTACTCAAGGTTAATAAGCAAATGATTAACAAGATCAAAAGATGACTCAATGTACAGGTGAATTGGCTTGGCCAGCAACTAGAATAAAGTATATGGGCTTAACATAACAACCGATACTACAATGGGTCTCAGATAAGACGTAAAATATTTTTTGTTTAACAAGATGTTGCAACCCTATCTACGGTATTTTGATGAGGTAATTACTGAACGGTTGGACAATACTGCTTTTAAACCATTGTTCTAAAGTTCGAACCGCACCTGATCCACTTCAATTTGAGCAATCGGGCAGCTTTCAAAAAACGATTGTTTTAAAGCTGGGTACACAAACACATATTTGGTAATGAGCTGTATAATCGTCCACCAGTTTTATATCGATTACATACAGTGAATGGTAGATATGCTTTATCAAAAAATATATAGTTTACTTGAAAAAGGTTTCGCAAAGATTTGTGGAGTGTATTCACCATAAACTGAACTCAGTAGGGGTACCATCAAAAACCAGGGAGCAGTGAATATCTGTATTGTCCAATCATAGGTCGACACACAATGGTCGAATTTCAACATCAATCAATCTGCGACATAGTATAAAAGTATGATTTATACTACTCTGAATAGGAGTCCATTGACTTAAGTGATCAGGCATTGGCCACAAGGTTTTAAGGTCTTAATTTCGATCCCTGGATGGGTCAAAAGTGCGCAACACTGGAGAATCCCATATTATAACGGAATAGCTGTTTAGTGCCACACGGTTTTAATGGTATCCAAATTGTCATCAACGTGTGGTGAATACAACTTGAAGAAATTAGAGCTAAAGCCATGCTACGAGATTGATTATCTCCACCAAAATAATGAGGACAATTAATTACCAGTAATTGGATAATCCACATAGGTTTTTGTTTTCCCGTCATAATATTCGGTACCCTTAACAATGACCAAATGAGCTGGGAAATTAACACCCCAAGCTAATGTTGAAGTAGCGACCAAAATCTATAATGGAAGAAAATAAATCAACAAGGTCCAACGTGTAAGGAATGGTAATGAGGTAAAGTGAAGAAAGTGAGACGAATATAGTTTATTTATATCACAACTTTAACTAAGATAACTGTTGAAAGCCGGGAAGCACTGGATAGCTATTTCGTTGTTTGATGGGATTCTAAGATCTTACTAAAAAAAAGAGATGATTTTTGACAACAAGCATAAAGCATAAACTGAGTTTTGTACCGAATACGAATTAGTTCCATGTGAGAATAGTCAAATTTGCCTGTCGAACAAAATCGTTTCAAAATTCAGTAAATTAAGGTGTTTTGTCATGATAGACAGAGACATATGACGATTAAATGACGAAAAATATACACTATAATGTTAAGTCCACATTACACTTTCAACTGCATTTCTTTCTTGATAGTCCGGTTATTTTATGTATTACACTATACTATGTATTAACATACAATAGTTTACAATATCACCAATTATTTTGCAACTTATAACGGATGATGCTTCTTCAGTACGTAAAGTACTGGTTACTCAGAGATGATGGAGAAGGATGGTAGATCGATTTGTCAATATTGAATCTTCACAGTTGAATTCAAAAGTCGATCTAAGCTAGACCATAGGTGAAAACCAACTGCAAGAACAGGGCAGCTGTTTCATCCTCCAGCGTTTGATTCATTTTTGTTAACCACTAAGAACTGTCTCAAACAATTGCATTCTATTGTTGTAAATCAATTTATTAGAAAGACATAGTCTTCTAATGATTTTTCTTTTGACGCGTTATCGACACTTGAATAGTTCAAGGTTTGTATAGTTTACTTATTGTGTCATTTGTATTTACTACAGTACCGTATTGCAGACAAATTATGGTCGCTGAGTTAGGAATCTTTTAGAGGAATAAATGCATAACAATATTCAAAAACAGTTTCAAACCAAAGAAAATCCACTTGATCAAACGCATACTTGTATTTTTCGATTTGTAAATAACTCTTCGACTAATGAACGATCTTTATTCTGTAAACCAGCATGATGTAAACCAATACCGAAAGTTAAAGTTAAACGTAAATTTGTTTCTTGTATATTTTCACAAATTGATTCCATCTAGATGAAAATAAGTGATTAGTAAGTTTCGAATGACATTGATAAATAAATAGGAATAATAATACAATAATTTTGACAGAAGAGATGACCAACGTGATCTTGAATGCTGACGAAGGGATGAAAGTAGTTATCACTTTCTGGTCCTCAACATTGTGAAACGATGGTTTTTCTTGAATCACTTGGGAAAGAAAGAGTGATCTAGAGGACCAGGGACAATTAGTTGGGGAAAGTCATACAGCAACTTTCTATGACCAATTTAAGACGTGTTAGATCTGTGCTTTTAAGAACTTACCATCGGCGACCTGAGTTTATAGGACAAGATGAAGTGTATTACTTTTAAGGCCGATAGTTTCCTAAAACTCCTTCTTTCGTTCAGTGAAGACAGTATCTGAGAAAAACACATTATGGAGAATGCACAGTAGGCAGTGGGACTTTGCACTTGGATTTTAAGTTAATTGTTTTTAATCTTTATTTATTTATTTATTTAAACACATAAATAATGGTACAAGGAAGCACCAGATAAATATGCGCCTCACAAATCTCATTCGATTTGTGTGAGGGCTGTGTTACTGCCCAGGTGCCCAGACTGAAGAGGGTGGTTTTCTTAGGGGGCCACACCCCGAGCCTTTGACCTGAATGTCTGATCCACAAGGCAGTGGAGCATCGTGAGGAGATGCAGTCCCATGGTAGCCGGTGACCAACAACAGGTTCATTCGCCATTTGTTCCTTCAGGATACTGGAGCCCATGTGCACCATTGGTTTGGAATCAGGGTTTTCCAACTCCCCAAGGTGAACTTTCCATGTCCACCAACCCGGTTAAAGCACCGGACATTCGCTTTTCGTCCTCTCACTTTCGTAAACAACACCCCCGCCACGAGAAGGCAGTGAGTAGGACTTCCCTGGCAGAGGCTGTATATTCGCTGGCCATATGAGAGCATTTCGAGAGGGAGAGGTGACTCTCCCCACTCTCGGCCGTACCAGGGCATTTGGGGGCGTTTTTAATCTTATCGCTCCCCAAACGAAATCCCTGGTATGATAGAAGATAAAAAAACAAGTGCTCAAGACAATCAACTTCGACTAGGTTATTACGATATGCAAGCCCGATCACAATATCAAAGTAGTAGATACGGTCAAGATTGGGCGTACAGTTCAATCCCTAATAAAAGATTTTATTTTTATTCACTTCGAGAATCTAAATGAGGATGAAATCTATTTTTTTAATATTAACAATGATGTGATCTAACTTTCCTACTTATTGACATTCGTCAATAGCAAGATATATTCTGCGATCTTCATGAAGTAAATGTTTATTGTCAGAATTCGAATCCGTGTTACACGAAGAGAACATACATCATTGAGTTATACGAGTGGTAACTGACCTTACATATGATTATGTTATTTACTCTGCTCGATTGTTTCTAGCTAGCAACCAATCTCCACAACCCCATACTGATCATGCAAATAGTAAGACATTGCGGTGATTAAAAAAGAAACCGTTTTAGTTAACTATAAATGAACCCCTTTTTGTTTATTACTAAATAAGTGTAGCCGGTGTAAACTATATCTTAGTTTAAATTCAATTAGTATTGTTTTTTTTAATCTTCCCATCGATGTGTTAGGACTGCAACTGATCAGTCTCTTATTGGCCATATGTGCATACTGTGCGTATTGCCTCGATATAGCCTTAATTCACAAGCATGGTAAGCAGAGATGGATAGCGGCTAGCAGTGGAATCCAGGACGCGCGTTTCGTCCTATTTGGAACTCGTCAGCTGGATGTACCTGCATCTCAGAGTTGATGTTAACTCTGGGACTCGAACCCAGTACGCCCCGACGCCTTTACAATCTTGTAACTATTTGCCTTTATATCTCCAGTTATGCTTGTAAAAACTTTTTTGTCGCGTCGATAGGCATCGACCACATTTTGGACTGGTTAACTAGAACGTCCTAATTCCGCTTTAAGTGAACATGCATTTTCATCTGTTATTTCTCAGAAAAATTTTGGCGACATCATAAAATAAAAAATCGAAAACCTAATAATCTTCGCTGAAAATTACACCGTAAAATCAAACACTCATTCAGTGGTATGAAGGGAAAATGGTTCTAATTACCGAAGAGCACAAACCCTTTGAAACAA
>NC_031499.1:5100198-5173439 GCF_000237925.1 Schistosoma mansoni | reverse complement strand
GAAGTCCGCAAGGAACTCCAACTCTTGAAACGTTACAAATCACCTAGCCCAGATGACTTACCTCCGGCTCTTTTTAAAGATGGTGGCGACTTTCTGACTAAGGAATTGACTGTGTTGTTTGAAAAGGTTTGGGAAGAAGAAAGTGTTCCAACATCATGGAATGAGTCGATAGTAGTCCCTATCTTTAAAAAGGGTTCACGTTGTTCCTGCAATATCTATCGGGGGATAAGTCTACTTCGGATTGCGTCCAAACTATTGGCTTCTATCATTCTTCGTAGGTTGTTTAAAACCCGAGAACGATTGACTCGCGAGGAGCAGGCTGGTTTTCGTTCTGGTCGAGGATGCATGGATCACATCTTCACCCTCCGCCAAATGTTAGAACACCGTCATACTTATCGCAGGCCAACAATCGTAGTGTTTCTTGATATCAGGGCGGCCTAGTGATTGGGTGGACAGGACTGTTGTATGGGATTGTCTGAATAAAAATGAACTGCGTGATAAGTTCATAAACATCTTAAGGGTCCCGAATACGAACACTTCCGGGTCAGAGAGTGCATTGAACCCCCCTATCCATCTCTGCTTACTATATCTTAGTTTATTTTGAAAAAAAAGCTTACTTCTTCTGGTTTCATATGCAACCAACATTTGGAATTATCAGAAGCTGCAACATAACTAACCAAATCCAAAGCAGTTAATCTAGTTTGTCGACGACTTGATACAAAGATTAGGACAGGTTTATTCGGGGAATGACTATTGATTGCTGAAAACAATGTACAAGAGTGATGTATATATAAACATGTATGTTTATTACGTATGAAACAATAAGAAAATTTTTAGGTTACATCACGAACTCATTGTAGTTGAATAGCACTTAAAAATCAAGAACAACCGAAGTACTGTCTTATCTTAGTGCGGGACTCCTCATCAATGCAAATCTACAACCCCCTTTAAGGATTAAACATAAGATATTCAGGTCCCACGGTGATTGCTCAATTTTTCATCAATCCGTGATGCTGAACAACCATCTTGGATGCTATTTTATGAACAACTACTTCTTCATCATACAGTTTCTCATGAGATGCACACTTTGCAATTCGAAATCCTTCACAAACCTATTACATTAGTAATAAGTTTGTTAAAAAATATTTAAAAATTAGTTTCTTTTGCTGCATAAAACTCATTAATGAATAAGATGAAGGCTTCGAAATATTTACATGTTGAAAGATTGTTCAAATCAATCGACTACCATGATATGAAAAACAACTGGCCATAGTGATTCGACGACCAAAAGTAAAACGATGTCTGATTAAGCCATGGGTGCATACCAAATAGGAGCTCCGAATTAGGATAAAACAACTGTCCAATAAACCCCGATGTTGAATGCTTTCTTAGCTTATGTCATTCCATGATATTGGTCTTTTCTGAACAATTTTTTACTTGTAAATATCATGTCTGAGTCGCCTCTGTTGTATCCCAAAATATAGTAACACTGAACGAGAGTTTACACCTGTCATGCTGAACAGAATTCATACTAATTTGACAAGAAAGAAAAAACGACCTGGAATGATGTCTCATTTTTATTCTATTATATCAGTAAATGTTTGTATTTCACCGAACAAACACACATAAATATTATAACCGCTAAATACTTTAATGACTAATTGGGTTCAGTAGTTTGAAATGATGGAGAAAATGTGCAGCTAAAGTGGATGATTTTAATAGTGTTGAGTTTTCCAAGCTAGATGATTTAACTGAGGAGCTTTCATTCTAATTATGAATAATATCTTCAGCCTACACTTCATGTAGAAGTAAGCTTTCTAGTTATCCCAGAAGTATTATATCGGTTCACTTTATTGAACTTATTTGTGATTTGTTATCTTCGTAAGTTTCGTCGTCTTTATTCGCATTTGGAAACAAATTGACTGATCACTGATCTTGTAACTAATTGACCTTTTTCGTATGGGTTCATAGATTAAATAAATATCAAAGAAGTCTGCTGGTTGATAATTGATATGAACTTTCCGGCACGTCGATTGATGAAGCTGTAATATGATGGTGTTCTTCTTCTTCAATCTTTTTACGGCTGTTTGTGTTTGTGTGGTCAATGTGAAGTCAACCATTTTTTTTGTATTGTCAGTGGTACTGTGGTTTGGGTAAAACATTGAACTCGTCCCTACCAGGTTCTATTCTATGGAAAGATCCTGATGAATCTAGTCGACAAGTTTCAAATAAGATTAAACCAACACTCTAGGATACCATGGATAGCCATAATTCATATATATTGGAAACTTAATATGATTTTCAAAAATAAAATTCATCCAAACGACAGTTTTACCTTGAAAAATTGGCCTATTCATTGTAGCCATACGTGGACAATAATGTCTACCTGGATAACCCTGTATATGAACTTCCAATGGAACTGGTCTGACAGATGGTCGAAAATTAAATAAACCTCTACCAGTTAATCCATAACTAGTGCCAGAAATTGAAGCAACCTCTGCGATGGAAGTCATAGTGAATGGAACATGTAACCATGCAGCCAGATCTGGTGCATTGGCTAACGCTGTAGACAAACCAATAATTCGAATTGGCTGACCAATTTGATTTGCGATGTAATTTGCTCGAGAAACTAGAACCTATGGAGAGAAAAATAGTAAATCACCTGTTACATTATTAATTGCAACTCTGCTTGGAGACCTTTTATTTCATCTGTTCGATTGGCGTTGAGTTGCAAAAGTAGGACAAGTAATATAATAATAATAGTGAATAGATGATAAATCCATTGTATAGCGAAATGACTGAAGTTGAACACATATGAACTCTCGAAATGTAATTCAGTGAACTAAACGTTATTCTGTTCACCATAGAATCTGAAAGTTATGAGTTAAACTTTATGCAGGGTCTTTAGTGAGTACTGTTGAAGAATGCTAAACTTTATGGAACTCCCAGTTTCGCTAGTTGATATCATTTCATGATGTAAACAGTCATTATTTAGTTTATATAATTTCTATTTAATGAAAAAAATAATAAAAAACAAACCCAAACTAACATCGAACATACATTCGGCAGATACTTACTTCTAGTACAGGACCTCGTTCTTCGCCAAGTAAATGAATTTCATCAATAATAATTAATGCAACTTGACGAACATATGATCTATGCTGCCATGATCGTGAAATACCATCCCATTTCTCAGGTGTTGTAACTATTAAATCAGATCGCAATAACTGTTTAATATCTGGAGTGATATCACCGGTTAATTCAACAACTCTAAAGATAATATTTTGATAAAACAAACGAAGAAATGGAAATACAATCATAATAAATAAATGTGTAAACAAGAATACTATGCACAACAGAGGAAATAGTTCGGCTAAAAATGTAATAAACAAAGACTTCTTTCAGTTAAAGTAGTTCCTGTCACATTTATGAGCAGTGTGAATGAAAACTACATTAGGCTTCTGTTTTCAAAGCCGTGTCTGATAATATCTCAAACCACTGGGTTACAACACTATCTCTGAAATTAAACAGAGAACTTATAATGGATCAGCAGATGTCTGAATCAGAACAATTTTCATTTATACTACAGCACCATGTCACAAACTGGTCATATGCTTCTTTTTAAACCCAGTCGCGTATATATTAATGTTTACAGCTGATTGATTATTGAGTAATAAATGACCAATATAATTTTTGTCTAGTCCTTCAAGTTATGATTGAATTTTATCGACCAAGTTGCAACGTGGCCACCAATTGCCAACTAATCTGAAACTTAGGTTCACGTTTCTTGTTGGTCTATATCTAACTACCTAACATATTTATTTAACTCATCTAACTAATTAAGAAATTCGATTGATTTATCGAGAAAAGAAAAGAGTTGTATTAAAGATTTGAGATTGAAGCACTGAAAAATGCAAACATAGAGACAAGCAAGCAGTTTATTTTGGAACAAATCGTATGTCATTAGGGACTTTGGTCCAAATACACTTTTGTAAAGCAAACTGGCACGCTATAAGTCCGCTTCTGCACAGCTAAACTAAGAACTTTTCTACCCGAAAAAATTGTAACAACCCAGAGGCGTCGAGAGCTATAATGAATACACTAGTATGGAACGTGGATAACAACACAAGCACGTGTTACATGTATATATAGGATGCACACGTAAGAGACCTATTCACTTCATACTACACATATAAGTATAGATGCTCGAGGTCAGAAGTATACGTTACATGCATACATAGAATGCATAAACCCTGGTCCTATACACTCCATAGTATACACATAGATATGGATGCAACTCGATTTTGTTGTCAGAAGACCGGGGACCAGTAGCAGTGGTAAGTGAGTGCATTACTTGCGTTTAAATCACTTGGGTCGTAAGTCGTCTATTGATGATCAACTACTCTATGCTTATATCACAAACAAGTTTAGTGTCGACCCCTGTGCACTGGTTAGGGTACAGTTTATGGTCATCGCCCTGGTTTGCATCAGACCTAATGACCTTTTCCTAGAGACAATCCAGTTAGGAAGCAAAAGTAGAAAGTTTCTCCGGTTATTCATTCCACACTTATCTTTGCCACACGCCTCTTTCAGGTAGTCCACATTTACGATAGAGTGGGGACTAGTCCGATCTTCATTGATGTAGGCAGAGTCGAGATGATCCTGATCTCAACCTGACTGCTCATATTAGTTTACAAAACAAAGTTACACTATCTCCAAAATACCTCGTGAATTATGAGTCGGATTTTACCTGGCATAAATTAGAGTAAACAATAAGATTAAACAAAATCGTATCTATTTTAAATACTAACCGTTTCTTTAATTTTTGACCGATTCGAATATTCCAATCTTCAATACGTTCACGTACAAGTGCTTTTAATGGAGCAATGTAAACACACTAGTAAAAAATAAGCGAAAATAATTATCACAAAATAATCAATTACATTTACAAATAAACATTAATTAGTCACTGAGTTGTGAACTATGTCAGATTCGTCTACACCAACAGGAAATACCAGTTCCTTCAAGATTCTAGATATAATTTGATGATAAGTACTGACTGGGATGAAGATCAGGGTCGAGTAACGCTCTCAGTCGACTCTACATCTGAACCACCAGTTAACAACAAAACGAATTTTTAGTCAATCGTTGGCCTCTACACCATTTTTATTGAGGAGTAAACTCAAAGGTTCGTAGATGTAACGTGATGATGAAATTCTAGATAACTTATGGTCAATTTACCGAACACCATACCAGTCCCAATCATCTGCTTTTAATCAGTGATTTTCTTTAGAAAAAGCTCAGTCCGATGAAAATATTAAGTATGGGTTTTCTGCATGAAGTTACAAACGTATGACTGTATCAGAATTTTTCGAAAACCTTTATTTATTTATTTATTTACCTAAACATATAAATATTGGTACAAAGGGGTACCAGATATATATGCGCCACACAAAAAATCGTCATTTCATTTAATTTTCTGAGGGCTATGATACTGCCCGAGTGCCCAGACCGAAGCAGATGGTATTCTTAGGGAGCCACATCCGGAGCCTTCGACCTAAAAGTCTGATCCACAAGACAGTGGAGCATCGTGAGGAGAGGCATTCCTGTGGTAGCCGGTGACCAACAATTAGTTCATACACCATTTGTTCCCTCAGGATACTGGAGCCCATGTGCACCATTGGTTTGGAATGAGGATTTTCCAACTCCCCTAGATGGACCCTCCGTATCCACCATTCCGGTTAAAGTGCCGGACATTCGCTTTTCGTTCTCTCAATTTCGTAAATAACATCCCCGCCACGAAAAGGCGATGAGTAGGACTTCCCTGGCAGAGGCTGTATATGCGTGAGAGCATTTCGTGAGAGAGGGCAGGCACCCCCCATTCTCGGCCGTACCAGGGCATTTGGGGGATTTCGAAAGCCTACAAACCTTTACAAATTTAAGATAAGTAAATAAAACCTGTTATTAATAAATAAGTCAAAATTAATGGAAAATGAATACAATCCAAACAAATTCAAATGAAAATCAAGACAAAAAAAACATGTAAGAAAAACTGATAAACAAACTTTTTGTTTTGGATATTCATTAAATACACGAAAAATGGCTAGTTCCGCTGCAACAGTTTTGCCGGAACCAGTAGGTGCACCTAACAGTACATTGACATTTTGATGATATAATGTATGAAATAATTGAGTTTGTATAGGATTAAAATATGGAAATTCATATAATAACTCATAATTGACATTTTTCAATGCTGTCACTGGTAATGGTTGTAATTTAAGTAAATCTGTTGTTGAATTCAAAAAGAAAGAAAGAAAGTAAACATAGACTATAAGAGAAGGAATGACAATTATTTTGTTACGTAATAGAATAAAAATGACCGTGAACATCATAACTTATAATTATCCAGCTTGATACCTGCGCACGGGTATGACATTTCGTAGTTGTTCGATTTAGTTAAAGATATATACACTTGGTCAAACTGTTACACGAGTTAAAAGACTAAAAATGATCTAAAGTGAATTTAAGCACTTCACTAATTGCGCTTATCCTCTCCCCCCCCAAAGTAAAAATACTTCTCATTTGCATCAATACACTTGTCCAATATTGATCTCCGTTGACCGATTCATTCAGGAAAACCCACAGAACTTATGATCTTCAGCTGTCTAGTCGTTTTAAATTGTGAAAAGGACTCTCTATGCAACTAATCTTTGTTTGTCATTTTCTAATTTAAAAATGGTGACTGCTCAAATAAAGGATAAGTTCCTTGATTCAGCCAATTCAATGTGAATTTATTAGTTAAGCTATTCTTGTGGAGGAAGCTTTATCGAGCGTACTACCAGACAACTTAGCTAATGAGACAGAGTATTTCGACTCATGACTTGCGAATGGTCAGATGAAGCCAATACTCAGCTCTGTCCTATTACAATTAATAGTCATTATCATCTAGTAGATAGGAAAGAAGCATTTTGAATGATAAATCGAATATTATCAAGTTTTCTCAGTTAATTTCGATTTCGTCACTTACAAAAGCCTTAAGGATTGAAGCTAAGAACCCTAACCTTTATATTTGAAAGCGATTTTTAACACCTTTGTCTCTTCCTCGATCAAAGAAAAATTAACAGACGATATTACGAATTCCTTGTATCGTTCATTTGTTTCTCTCCATTCGGATTTTTTCCATATTGAGTCTTGACAACTAGTATACTTAAAATGATGATTTCTATACTTGATATTACATAAGTTTTTGAAACGACTATTAACATATATTCATTGGTTTAAGTTTTAACCTACTTCCTATGTCGAAATAATTGCTTGCATGATCATGATCATGTATCAAAGTTGCAAGGAGAGGAAATAATCATTCACTCTAATCACTTTATTTCACTACTTATCTTTACGTATATGGAGGATAATTCAAATATATGCGCATTGAAAGCATTGTGTAACAGAATTGCATTAATTAGTCAGTCATAAAACTTATGTCTATGACTACTGACAGAAATCATGTGACAAAACCACTAATCAGAATCTTGATTTCTATGACTTAGTGTCCCTGAGTTGATCATTATGTCTAACTAGCATTAGTAACCTTAAGTCAACTGTTACGTTCTTATTGGTCCACGATTCTGATATAACAAATACATGTAAATGAATACCTGTATGAGGTGGATCACTACTTGGTAGAATGAGACTTTTCAATTGAATTGGACAGGTTGAATCAGTTCCAAGCCAGCAGTCACTGAGAATACGAACAAAATATTGAGTTGGATAAGGTTCATACAATGGAATGGTGAAATTTAAAATTTGTGGAGTTTTTGAATTGAACTATAATTTGAATAAACAAAGAAACATAAATGACATATATTAACACTCTGCTACCCAAGAAACAATTATGAACAAATCAAATTTTTGTGAAAACATAAGTATATTGTTAAAATAACAATGTAAATAGTTTACATCATATAGATGATCAGTGACAACTGTGAAAGAACGGACAGTTGTTTCGTCCTAACACAGGACTCTTCAGTAGGGTGGTTCCAACCCTCCTACTTGAAGCCAAACCCAGAACCTTAAAGCTTTATATAAAGCGGTTAATCTTCAGACCGTTGAGTTGGCAACTAATGTGATTTCCTCTCCGAACTCCAGACACCCCCACGATATTATGCGATAATTATCTAGTGCAAATGATGATCCTTACCACATTTCCGATGATTTTAAACCACACTGGTCACTATTTTTCACGAGAAGTAACAAGTAGGTATGATGTAAGCATACAACCCTACTTGTTGAAGACCAAAGACATTTTTACCAACAAGCCACAGCTTTACTAATAATAAACAGAATTGAAAAAATAAATCAACTCGACCCATAACATACCATGCGTTTAGTCAATGTCCAATATTCCGAATGAAATATAACACCTTGATCAGGATCTTCAATCCATACCCAATAAGATTGTTGTAATCCATGAATTTGATTTGACCAAACAAAATCTGGTTCAATTGTAAGCTTAATACGCAGAATGGTACGTGTAATAGGTTGTGATTCCACAGCCAATTGCATTTTTGGTACATAGAAAGCTAAACGTCGAATTTCGCGAGCACCGTCTTTGCCTTGATAGTGAAACAGGTAAGCTAAATCAGAAAAAAAACAAAATCGGGAGTAACAATCGATAAACAGGTCATAGTTACGCGATAGAAAATAGTACACATTACTAAGTACATAGTAAATAGCATATATTAAGTAAATATTACAGAAATTTATCAGATAAACACAGAAAATGTACGAAAAAAAATCTAGGTATCAATGAAGCATCCAGTAAATAAGAGGATATTAACAGTTGTTAAAAAGTTAATGACAAAACCTTAAGAAGTGGTACATCATGAAGTAGTCTTATTGAAAAACTACTGGATAGCATGAAGCACTGGACAACAGCTTGGTCCTACCATGAAACTCATCAATGATGGATATCCGTGACCCCAATACGGATTGGAACCAGACGCTTCATATCATCTCGAACTGAGTCCTTTAACTAATTCATTTATTATTTGAACACATAAACATAGATAGAACAAGGTACCGAATATATATATACGCCGCAATTCATCATTCGATTTGTGTGACGACTGTAATACTACCCGGACGACCAAAGCGAACCAGGTAGATTTCTTAGAGAGCCACGCCCGGAGTCTTCAACCTAAAGGTCTAATCTACAAGGCAATGGAGCAACATCAAGAGATGAAGTCCCATGGTGACCGATGACCAACAACAGGTTCATACGCCATTTGTTCCCTCAGGAAACTGGAGCCTATGTACACCATTAGTTTAGAATCAAGGTTTTCCAACTCCTTCAGGTGGATCCTCTATATCCACCAACCCGGTTAAAGGGTCGGACATTCGCTTTTCATCCTCTCAATTTCGTAGAAAATACCCCCGCCGCGAGAACGTAGTGATTAGGAATTTCCTGACGGTGGTTGTATACGTGTGGCCATGTGAGAGCAATTCTAGAGGAAAAGTGGACTCTTCCCACTCTCACGCATACAAGGGAATTCGGGGGTCTTGTACTTGAATTTCACTGAGTCAGTGACCAATGGCTTATATTTCTAACTTCAACCAATTCGTGGTATTTAGCAACTACCACTCAGTATTATTAGTGGGTAGCTGCTTTGATATACCCTTTCTTAGTTGGATCATTTTTTAAGAAAGCTCAAAATTACAAATGGATATTGTGATCGATTGGTGGCATCTGAATAGTTATCAGCCACGACAATGAATGATTATTGAGATTAACTAAAAGTTGTAAATGTAACATCCCGGGGTCCAACTTGAAGGTATAAAATTACACTGCTAAATATATAAGACCTAGACGGCTCGAGTCCCAACTCAAGAGAGAGGTCGTCAGTGTGCATGGCCGGTAAAATGATTGAATAGCATTTTCGTATTTTCAAAATACTTCACAATTTCATGCCAGGCTGCAAAAATGTAACTTTAAAATAAGTCTATTTTCTTAACAATTGTTATATCCTGATAAGAATAATGGGTGGTAGCTTTTTGGATCCATTTATGGACCAAACTATGCGTATATTTTTGTTGTATAATTGTTAAATAACTAGACTGTTCATATTCATATCCCCCTTATTATGAGCTTTATTTTGACCTATGAACTATTATTATACGACTTATCATTCTTGAGTTATGCCCTGTCTATCAATTACTATCTCCCTTACTCACAGTCACATTTGCCTAAATCTGGTACAAAAGATTTTTTTCTTATTTCATGGTACGATGTGGCCTGTCTGGCTGGTATATAAACCCAGAATGTTTGAAATAAATTATTCATACCGCAGAGGCTGAGATTGGTGTTGTAGATTTAACTGGCTGGGCTAGGCAGAAAGCAGAACCGACAACTACTCTAGACTGCTCGTACGTGTTTTATGCGTCACTGGTTCAAACGATAAATCGCTGCTCTCTAATCGGTGGTATTATCATGTTATACATTAACAGGGCACACTGGTCACAAGTTATAACAACAATTACACTCACGAGGTGAGTATAATGTCCAATATCATTGTCGATCGACATATATACAAAGCATTTAGTAATATTTGAACAAAAAACGAAACTACCCATACGAAACTTCTATGTAACAAAAATATTAACCCACCTAATTCATTAACATCAGTTTCACGAATGCGATCAATTGAGAATTGGAGTTCTTCAACACGCTGAATTAAACGTTGTTTGCCATTTTCTACAAATTGCCACAATGGACTTTGGTCATTCCATAATCTTTGTTCAAACATCTAAACATAATAATAATAATAATTTCTTTTTAAAAAGGATGTGTTTTAGCAATAACATTTATTACATAATGTATTAAAGTTACATAAAATGCAATAACGCTGAGCCAGTCTGGTTTTAGATGATAGTATGGTTAATCAATCGGTTGTCATTACGATGGATGTTTTAATTCTAATCAGTTAACCAACACAAATAATACGATATTTAATGTGAAACGATTGAAAGTGGAAATTATGTTGACCAATAGTCTATTATGATGAGTAAAATATGCAGCATTACTGGTTTCCTTGTGATTTATTTGTTTTAATGATTATGACTAACTAATTTACTATGAACAGTTATGCATCCGTGACTTTCAGTTACACACTAAGTGTGAGGGGTTTAGTGATACTGTTTAGTTGTCTAAGACAAAGTAGGTGGGTTAGTGTTTGAACGTGAGACTTATCATCAGCTGAGAGTACAATATCTTAACCAGTAAGCTACCAATTTAACATTGATCTGATATTAATTTCGTTGAATATTCAATCTATAAATAGTAACCTTCATTCTTAATAAATATTCAAGTACTCAATCAACAGACTGAAGATCCGGTGCACTCAAATTTATTCAATTGAAATTTGACGATCGATTTTCTGAGATAATTATCAGTTCAGTAACCATGGTTGATTGAGAAAGTCATTATTATAGAATATCCATAACAAAATGAGTCTGGACTAGTGAAAAGAAGCCAACTAGTCTGGATTTATCTCGTTAATGAACTAACACTACTAACATTAGTGACTCAGCTAGTTAATAAAAAGCATTTTGACATTTTACCTGTGTGGTTAGCGTGACGTAGTGTACCGGTGTTTATGTAACCCTTTTACAACAAAAATATTTGCCGACACTGAGTTATGTATTGTGTTTGACAGATGAGAGATAACAGTGCACAGTTCATCCTCGCATTAACCTTGAGAATTCAATTATTGGATGGACAAACACAAAGAATGATGTACTGTGGTAGATATAACCAGTTCTATATATATATATATATATATATATATATATATATATATATATATATCCTACACTGACCTACCTCATAACCACACAATGTGAAAGGATCAAGAAAATATATAAATGAACCTTACACAAGAAGTTGTGAAGAACAAATAGATGTTAAGGAGGTGCAGATTAGCAATGTGAGAGAAGGTCTAGATGATTACCATAACCAATGTTTGAAGACATACAACTGACTGACTACTGAGTAGTAGTGATAAATGTCATATTTGTCTATTCCTTTTAGTGATGATCAGATTCTAACGATCAAGTTGCAGTGTGACCGATAATCTAATTCATTTGATGTCACATCTACTGTTTTGAGACGTTAGTCGGTTTGAGGTAGCTATTGAAGACGTATGGTTACATGACTCAATTACTGTCTTCCACTAGAATATTATTTCTTTCTTCTCGAACCTTATTGTATATGCCTAATCCATTCGATTACCACAAATACTACCACTATTGGTTTAGTATTCTGAGACTTAACATGATAATTTCATCTTGCTATGTTGATATGGAGCAATAACTTGAAGCGATGCACATGTGAGCCTGATTCCAAGTTAATGACGACGAATTTGATAATTGAGAACTATCCTTCTGACCATGGCAATTAATTATAAACTGATCATTATTGTGGTTTTTCTATCCAGCTCAAAAATCATGGTATGGAAGCTGTTGAGACGATATTTGTTAAAAACTAAGTACAAGCCACTTAATTCAGTATTTCAAAGCTGTAACACTAAATAGATAATTATTACTGAGCCCAATACATATTGTAAAACTACAAAATTATTTAATAAGTGTTGTTAACAGATACACAACAGTTCCTTTAAGAAAATGATAGTCAAACACACACAAAGTAACAGAGTTCCTGAATAAACGAGCCAGATATTACAAGCATAAAACAAAACTGATTTTCACAGTTGAAATCATGGGTCAATTGAATCTAGACCACCATGGAAAACCTGGAAGCACTGGACGGCCGTTTCGTCCTATTATTGGACTCCTCAGCAGTGCGCATCAACTGATTTTCACAAACGACAGACTGAAATCCACGGTTTAAAGGTGTATGAAATGAGTCCATCTAAGTTAGACATCAATAGAAATGTCACTAATAAACGTGCACAGTTAAAAAGAAAAAAGAAAACTCCAGGGGAAATCTTTCAAATAATTAAAATTTGAACAATATAAAAGATATATCATAATAAAATAACAAATCTATGTATAGTTAAACTTACTCTAGCCAAAGTCAATGTTATCGTAGCACAATGTGACCAACCTTGACGTAATGAAATTTCAAATAGATATCTTACTAAACGTCCTGCATTTTGTTGAACAAAATTCATATCAGATGAAAGTGAATGACAACTAGGATTATGACGACTTATATAACCTTGTAATAGTGCATTCACTTTTGCAATAACATCTGTATCAACTGTACCAGCTTGTTGAATTGGTAAATGACAAACTTTATTCTTAATATCAATTAATTCAGTACCTTCCTCTTCACGTACCTTGGAAAATAATGAAGAATAAATTAACAAAATGATGTGTGATGTGAAAGGAGAAAAAAAAGAAGCCATGACAAACAAGAGAAGCTATTTTGAGGGGAAGTTATTTCACTCAACTCAAGGTTTGTAAAAAATAATAATAACATTTAATTTTATCCTTTCTTTATTTTCTAAATCATAAACTTTCGTTTGATGTATGGTTCACTGCCATATCCTTTTCCATTCCAAAGCTACTGTAATTTAAATGTAACCCTTGGTGCTCTTTTTTTTTACCCTAACGCCTAGCTTTGGATATAATTGTATCTACCTAATTGTTTGTGCGTTATGGTTGTGTTACTGATCTATTTATTCATGAATCTTTTTACACCAATCGAAATAGGGAATAAATCGAATAGTGTTCCAGTTTACTTGTCTTCTTTCCTCTTGCCTGTCAACCAATTAGCTGATAGAATGATTTTCACCTCTTTACCCTAGACCATCAGTCTCAGTTCGGTCTCACGCATTCCTAGCCCCAAGGTTGAACCAGTTAGCCTGTTGTGTCAAGGCTTAAATCTAGATCGAAACAAGTTTTCTCCTGTATATTATTGGGTAGGCAGATGAGGAACATAACAACGTGATCAATATAATTAGGTAATTCTATAAATATATTTCTATAATATATCTGTCAACAGGTATTCATATTTGATTGAGAGGTCTAAAACTTGTATGAACCAACTACTGAAAATTAAGTCGATTCATCACAGAGATGTTGGGTTACATGGTAGGAAATCTTGCGTAACAATATCTGTTTCATTGTGACTTGTGATAATAAAGAGAACAGATTTTGACAAATGAGGTATACTACATACACGTTACGGATAAAGCGTCAAAACATTTAGCTTTCAACCATTGGTCGTACATTCGAGCCTTCATGTACCTACTTTGATTGAGATGCGTAGAAGCATTATGATCACTAGCTCCTACATATAAAGATTAGTTTGAATTCAACCACATGAATTTGTACTAGACAAATGAATTACAACAACTGCACATTTGTTACACTGAACATCATTTTCATCATCGATAGTGCACAATAGGAAAATTCTCTTTACAAGGTGGTTGAACATAATCGACAGAGAACCTTGTACCTAGATTTCCTGCTATTTGGCACTTGTTAACAAGATATACCTGTAATCTTGAGGAAATCGGTGTACTTTGTTGGACTTAATTCCATGTAACCTAGTTCCCCAGTCAGAGATGTTACACTGAACTAATCCGACAGCGACCGACCCCCTACAGCACTGAGATATAATTATAATTGATTGACTTATGAATAGTTTTCTATGTCATCCTTATTTAATCATTAACGCTCACTGAATTCTATTGACGAAGTAGAATCGATAAACCCATGGAACATCAGTGCCCCCAAAAGATTACAGGTACGTGTTGTTGATGAGTACAAAATGGTATTGAAACCTTAGGTCCGTTGTTTTCTATCGATTACTTTATACCACCACTTTACATCTATCTCAACACAGGGCACTTGATGTTGCGTCACTCAGATTAGTGGCCGCACTGTAAACTGATCGGTAGAATTCGACTAATACTAAGAAGGACCTGATGTACACGAACGTCGGTTATTACTCAGTAACTCATCAATTTCTTTAACGTAGTAGTTTATAATATTGTTTGCTCATATGTCCGTTTTTGCTTGTTGATAAACTATTATCAAGTTTAGACACAACTATCAGTTATCCTTTGCACTATCATATGTTGTAATTATTCTTTATGTTATTATTACAGGAGGTCCTTTTTATTTCGAACTGGCAGACGCGGTAAATGCCAAAGACACCTCACAAGTTGAGGTTTGTAACTAATTTATGTATATTACTCAACGAAGAATCGCTTTTTTAGATATATCGCTGTTTTGTGAACTTCGAATTCGCGTGTATCTCAATCGTATGATTTAAACGCTTCGATAGACTTAACACATTGTGCTAAACTCTATTTAAGTTACCTTAATTCTATTCTCCAATCAGGGTTACATACTAGTTCCGGACTCGACCTACAAGAAAAAACATTTTATGCGGAAAACTAATAATCAATATTGAAGCTACTTGATAAAAGTTAACAGCTTTCAGTAGAATCAAATTAAATAAGCAAATAACCGCAAACCATTGAGCAAAGCGTATAAATTTCTTAATCAGGTGTAGAAGTTGATGACACTAATTGACTGGATTGTGAACAATTGCCAATGTTCAGGTATGTTCAAGTAAAAGGTTTTAAATCAAACGAAACACAAGTTTCTGAAACCGTAAGTAACTATAAAAATACAGTCAAGGTGTTATTCAGTGTTATATATGACAACACGGTAGTATTTTAAAGACTATCAAGGAATTTCAAAGATGAATCTCAGCCACGAAGTGACATCAACTAGCATAAAGATAGAAATTTTATGAAGTGGATAAATGTTTGCCCACCCTATCAGACCTTATCAAGGAATGAACCTATCTTCGCACAGATAACATAAGTTTAATACCCCTGTCTTGGCAACCAATGGTCAAAATATCCAATCTTGATTAGATCACAATATAGTGTATTAATCATCCAAGCCCATTAGTGCGTAAGTAACAGTTTCCCTGATGAGAGATAATTAAAGTTAACCAATCAAAATCTCTCACTTCTATAAATATTCGCTTGATTTTAGAAACTATTAATCACTTACACATAACAAGAATAATAAAACCGTAAAGTTTAAATAATAAACACAAACCTTCATTGATGCAAATTCCGATGCTTCACTTAACATAGCAAATATTTGTGGAATCATCATTGTTGGTTCTAAGGCATCTTTAACCATAGCTGCGGTTTCATAACGTATATAGAATAAACTCGCTGTACGTCCACGATCTGTGGATGCTAATTGGCCAGTAGCTGGCTCGTAACGAACCATTTCAGCACAATCTAAGTCGGTAGCACAAGAACGTACAACACGGCCTAAAAATTCAACTAGATCCGGATCACGCTGTTGTAAGAAAAAAACAAACCAAAACAAAAGTCACCGGTGAATCTTCTACAGAAAAATGATAATGCTTGTATATAATAGATGAAATATGCGCTCTTTATCGTATTTTGGATTCATCAAAGTTTAACATACTTGTATCCCACCAAGAGTTGACAATCACTACGGGAATCGAACCGCGTGAACTATGCATACCGGTTGTACAAATGAGTGGTTACGTGGTCTCAGTAGCTAAGTGGATGACGAATCGCTGCTTGAAGTGAACGTTAATAGGTGAACATCGACTCCGAGGTGTAGATAAACCCAGCTGAGGGGTCCAAAATGGGATGAAATATGCAACCTAGATTCCAATGCTAACCATATTCCATCTATTCTATGTAAATCTGTGTCATAATGTACATATATCTGTACGGGAGGCTCAAATGCTAACCAAGACTGATCTAATTTCAGTCAAAATATCAACAGCAGGTTATTTAAAACTATTACAATTTGAAAGATAATGTCTGTGATAAATTCATTCTAGATCAATAAATATAGACTTGATAGCCATTAAGTGAAGTGATCAATTCGGTTTTATTTATTGTGAAATTTGAAATTTCTGTACTCGGCCCGCATGACATTGAGGGTTGGTAAGGAAATGATTGTTTAGGACTTCACGGTTACCCACACCGTGCAAAGATACTTTATCCCAATGGGTTCAGAAAAGAAATGGGACTGGGATAATTTAAAAATATTACCATAGAGCCCAAAAGAAAACCATTCGACCCCGGTCACATAACCATTTTGCGAGTAGTTTCTGATGTGTTAGCTCCGTATATTTCAAATTATACTGCTGGGCAATTAGTTTCCTGTACTAAGCCGCTGCTGTCTGAATATCAAGCGATAGGTGAGAAATTATAATCAAGACATGATGTTGAAGAAACTAGATTATGCAACACCTCAAGGTCTTAACGTATAGATCCATGTATAGATCAGAAAGGGAACTATATTTGTATTCATGATTTATGTACATGTTCATTCGATTTGTTAATTACAGCTTCCCAATAATGTTTTATACTTCTCATTTGTGCATAGCTTATTGAGCAACTGTATAAGAATAGTGTGTATCTGAATCGAATATCGTGGATTGTAACAAACATGATAGTTAATTGAAAATTGTTACTCACTTGTATACAATTGGTTCATAATTCAATACTTACTTCAAGAACAGCTGTAGTTAATCCATAATTTAATGGATTTCGTCTTAATCGTATAAATAAATACGTGTAACTCAACCATGTTACAGCTTCATCAATATTAGAAACTGTACCTAAAGAAATCTAAATAGAACAGAAATCGTATTTGATATATAATTAAAAAGTGAGAAATCGACATTATCATTCCTATATCAAATACAACCAAATACTACTATTGTTGTTTTATCATAACGAGACCATCAAGTAGAATGCATACCAGTAGATGTAATACAAAAGAAGGGAACAAGGTTCTTACTGTATCCAGAAAACATGATATAATTAGTCTGAGTAAATAGTCACCAATTAGTTTGGATGTAAAAAAAAACAACAAAAAACTGGCATTCTCAAACTTTTTTAACAAAGTACTACTACTAGTAAAACTGTTTGAATCCGAATCGCATTCCAAACCATAATTTCGCTTTCAGAAGTCAATTCCATCAATCACCATGTCAATGTTAAGATATAGAATCAATCACTTTGCTTACTGATTGGACATATAAAAAATATTCTGAGGCAAAATTTGTACACCATAACATGGAATATACTGTTACGTTTAATAAATTTGATACTCAACTCTTTGAAACAGCTGCGACTAAAGAGGAGGACAAAAATTTATAGGTCTATAATTCACATTAGTGCTTAGATGGTTCAACCTTGCTATCAAGTAGAATGCCTCACTCACTTACATACATATTACTTAAATGATGAGAATTTGTTGTTTAGTGAAATATTGAGTTCTTCTTGACCTGTGTTCGATATTTATTCACGAATCGTTCATTACCGTTCTAAACAACCCGATTGAGCATATATTTTTATGATCAACTAATCGAATTCCATTCCAAAAAACAAGCTGGTGATTACACTTGGGAAGAAATTCTAACTACTCATTTCTTTACGATGCAAGGTTCGATGTGGCTTAGCAACTCATCGAAAGCTTGATGAATGGGATTATCTAGCTCAGAGCGCACAACACCATCAGTTCATGGTCAACAAAATTGCAATGATATACACTACATGCTACGAGTACAAACTTATGTGTAATTTATTTTTGAAAAAGAAAAAAAAATTATGTTCAACTACATTGTTGCTAGTAATTTTTTAGTCACATTCCACATGTCGCCTGATATTACTGTTAGTGACTGAGATAAATAGGGTAAAAAGGTACTGAAAGGCCGACGCACATCGTTTGCCCACAAATTCCGCGGTACAGTCAAAGGTGAGGAGGGTCCGATCTCTTTCTCTCGAAATACTCTCACATGACCACATGTAAATAGCTACTGTCAGGGAAGTCCCACTCACTGCCAACTCACGGTAGAGTTGTTGTTTAAGAAATTGAAAGGACAAAAAGCTTATGTCCTACCCTTTAACTGGGTTGGTGAATATACAGGATCCCCCTAGTGGAATTGGAAAACCCTGATTCCAAACCAACGATGTACATAGGCTCCAGTATCCTGAGGGAATAAATGGCGTATGAGCCTATTGTTGGTCACCGGCTACCACGAGACTGCATCTCTTGATGTTGTTCCACTGACTTGTGGATTATACCTCCAGGCCAAAGACTCCGGGTGTGGCCTTCCAAAAAAAACCACCTGCTTCCGTCTGTGCACTCTGGCAGTATCACAGCCCACACACAAATCAAGTGACTTGTATGGCGCATATATATTTGGTTCCCTCTTGTACCAATATTTGTGTTTAAATAAATAAATAAAGTTATATATGAAGCCGAATTTCAGTAGAAGTCCGTTACCACTGTCATATTAATTTACTTAATCATATGGAAATATATTTGAATAAATTTATGAGGAAATAAAAATCAACTGAAAAACAACAAGTGAACATGGTTTTTATAATTTTGAAAGAAAACAGTCAAATTCAACTAACCTCAGCATTTAAATGATCATGTAAATTGGTGAGTAAATTACTTTCGATTGGTCCTTGGTTTGTTATGAATCGTAAATAATGGGCTAGTGATTCTTGACTAGTTATTAAAGTAGCTTGACCGTGGGTATCAAATTGTGGTCGGCCAGCACGACCAAATATCTACATAATACACAAAGACACATAAATATGAGATGGAAATAAGAAAAAAGTACACCTTGAATACGTGTAAACAAAAGAACAAAAGGGGAAATGAAATAATGCAAAAAAGGGCTCTCTGTACGTTTAACAAGATAAAATGTGTATACAACAGCAAAACCTCTTTCATATAACTCTTTATCTCTCAAGACATGAATTGCATTTGGATAACTATTAAAAAAATTTGGTACAGATGCACGGGATTATGCACTTAGTTGTACACCATATCGTTATTGTCAAAAAGTTGATAAAAACTGAGAGCTTATGCAAAGCAAGAGATGCGGCCCATGTATAAAGGTAATCTAACTTGTTTATCAAGTAGAAATTGATAAGTTGATGTTAAGTGATTGAAGATGGGTAGTTAACAGAAGACCTAAGACCCAGGCTTCATGCCGTTCGATATTTGTTAGTAAGGTATAACTGTAATCCTGAAGAAACTGGTGCAGTCAGTGAGATTCAGACGCGTATCACACAGTCCCATAGTCCATGATGTAATAGCTGAGCTGTTCACAGTTTACATTATAGCTTTCGGGAGACACGTTTTCCATGTGAATCCTAGTGATACTACCCGGGTGAGCAAGCCAAAGTACCCAGACAGAGGTCCGAACCTCTAACCCATCAGTTGAAGCTGAACCGATTAACCGTTAATCGTATACGTGGAATCTTGATTACATAGTTACGAATCAACTGATTAGACGATCGACGCATAAATTTGATAACTAGTGATTACTTATATGTAATAATCACAATAGCATGTTACACTCATAAGATTTTCAAGTGACAAATACATGACACGCAGTTAAGATGGATGATTGTAATGGTTTAACTTACTCTGAGATTAGTAATTTAACCGTATTTCTTTGTCATTCTAACTAACTGTAATGGGCACTACTCGCAAGATTGTTTGTCAGTAGGGTGTAAACGCTTTGTAACTTCTTATAATAAATATACCTTCCTCCTGCCTATTGCCTTCCCTCACAGCTTTAGAGTTGGACAAACTGGATCCCATAAACCACAATAACAACATTATCAAGAATAATATTAAGTCACAAAGCTATAGGAAATTGACTATTAAACTGAGCCATCTATGAGAGGTGAAAACAATATTGGTTATAATCACAGACATTGCCGTAACCGAAAGTGAGAGGTATTGAATGATATGACTAATAGTCTATTCCGATAACACAGATCCATTCACCATTTGTCTTCTCTCAGATCTTGAGTTAGGAAAATATTGTATAGATTTTCATTCAAATACCTTTTTATAAATTATGTTGTTTATCATTAAAGTTTTTACTACCATTAATACTATTACCATTTCCTTAATCTGATATACATTTTGATAATTTCATCTCGGCATAGTTAATGTGGTCCGGTAATTCGAAACGATTAGCATATATGTGTCAAGTTTTACGTTGAACATGACTGACTGACATCACCAAATATCTATTAATTAAATAAAAGCAAGCTGCAAATAGTTTGGATATACAAAACATTACTCACTTGTAAAACATCCAATATATCTAAATTGACAAAATCTGATTTTTCCGCTTTATAAACACGTGTACCTTTAATAATAACAGCATGTGCTGGCAGATTAACACCCCATGCTAATGTTGCAGTACAAACAAGTACACGTATATGACCATCTGCAAATAGCTTTTCAACAAGACTTCGATCAACACGTAACATTCCAGCATGGTGACAAGCAAAACCATCAGGTACTAGGTCTTTAATTGTAGAATCAGTTGATTTTTGTATCTAGAAGATATATATATAAAATATTTAGAGAAAGAAAAAAGTTAGGAAATAGGAGCATACTAACACTTTCTCGTCTACAAATATATCAGTAACTTAATAATGAAAAATATTGAGGTTTTTATGATTATGTCACGGACTGGCAATGGTCCACCCTCTATCACACATAATATGAATGTATGTAAATTACAATTTCTTATTTGATGTGCCATGCTATCAGTTATTTTCAGTATATTATAGTATGAATTTGATTCGTGGTTGAATTGAGTACAATAGCGAACTAATCCGCTTCGTATATGAGCCTTCTGATTAGTTAGAGTTATAAACAGCTAGATAGTAAATAAGCATTAGGATCTCGACTGTTATTTATTAGTGAACGTGTCAATTGATAAATAGGTTACCGGTCCTACTGGTAACATAGATAAACTAATCGATGCTCGGAATCCTGACTAGGCAATATGACACATGGTATCGAATAATGGGTGGTCCTTAAGCCACAACAAATTGGCAATTACAAAACACAACAATCCACTTCCATGGAATAATGAAAACGAGAGAGTGCAGTGCTTTCAACGTGACCAGTCGATCTTGTGGTGTATACTACTTATGTCTGTAGTGATAAGTAGTATGTAACACTAATCAGAAGTGAAATGCCAGGCGAAAGAAGGTTGAGGAGATCGCATTGAAGAGAAGAGCAAAGTAAACAGAGAGTAATTGTAATAAGAACATGAATGAAGGAAAAACGAAGTATTGATTGTACAGCTTTCATATTTTACGAAGACATTCTGCAATTTTGTGTTAAACAATAAACTGGTCTTCCTCCCTTAAGTGTTTGTTCACTACAGATCTTACTACATATTCTTAAAATCTATGAACTAATTTTATGGATGACTGATAGCGTAATCACATGAGATTTACAACAAACTGATCGTATATTAATTTTACACCTATCAAAATAAATAACGAAACATGAGAACAGAAACTAAATGAGTTTGCGATGAATGCTACTAATGCTGACAGATATGAGTAGTATGTGGTAGCAATCAAATATGAAATTTCTCACAGCAAAAGATTGAGAAAATTGAGTAATGCATCTAATGTATGGTTTTCATATTTCACTAAGGTGCTCTGTAATTTCGCATTTCATAATAAATTAGTTTTCACCATCGATTTATTCATTTAAACACAAATATTGGTACAAGAGGGAATCAAATATATATGCGCCAAAAAAGTCACTTGATTTGTGTGTGGGCTACGATACTGCCCGAGTGCCCAGACCGAAGCAGGTGGTTTTCCTGGGAGGCCTGCATTTGTTGATGTGTATGGGATAGAAGGGATAGATTTCTGCGAAGTCCAAATCATCTAATTCATTCCGAGCAGTAGGAGTTATTATTTATTTCTGTGACGACTGAGATACTGCCCGAGTGCCCAGACCGAAGAAGGTAGTTTTTTGGGAGGTCACACCTGGAGCCTTTGACCTGGAGGCCTAATACACAAGTCAGTGGAGCAACATCAAGAGATGCTGTCCCATCGTAGCCGATGACCAACAATAGGTTCATACGCCATTTGTCCCCTCAGGAGGTGGATCCTCTATAACCACCGACCCGGGTAAACGGTAGGACATAAGCTTTTTGTCCTTTCAATTTCTTAAACAACAACTCTGCTGTGAGAAGGCAGTGAGTAGGACTTCCCTGACAGTGGCTGTATACGTATGGTCATGTGAGAGCGTTTCCCCACTGAAGTCTTCGTTCACTACAATTTCATTACATAGTAAATTTATAACTCCCGAAAAATGGATGAACAATTCAGCTGGGTGAACTAAATGATTCATGTAATTTTAAAGTCAATATAAGAAATTCATCTATAAAATATGATAGTGTCAATGAATAAAAAATTTAAGATGAAAATATAATTACCAAACATGGTATCTGTCATATATTACCTTTTTCAAACAGATTTTCATCGTAGAACTATCATTATTCCTAAAATACATCATATGATCAAGTTGTTGAGCTGATGTACGTAGTGCACGAGCTGTTCGAAATGTATCACCACGTGAATGAACAAATACCATCACCTGGAATATACATTAATAAAAGACGAATATAAGTAGCATCTGCAATTAAATAGAAATCACTTTTTACAGGAATAATTTATTATAGGTGATATTTGGTCAAAAAGAAGAGAAAAAATGACTACAATAACTTAAAGGATAACTTTTAAAATCCGGAACGATGTGTTGAATTTGCATAAATTTTGATGGAATTTGGTTATTTGGGCAGTGAATGATTTAATCGTGAGGCATTTTTGTTCTTCTAAACTTACATCATGAGTACAAACTGAGTTTTTCTTGTCGAATAACTGGATGAGAATTGAATAGAATTCTACGAACAGTATCAGTTTTCAGCATGTATATAAACATCGTTAATCTATGAACGTTGCCTGGCACAAAACTTAAGCCTGCAGCTTCTAAACAATAACTATCAACTATCGAACATCAGAAAAAAGAATAACTATTTACTAAAACTAAATTCAATCCTAGTTAAGGTCATGAATACACACTGCTATGGAACGCGATATGAAGACGAAATGGTTGTCGAATAATTCTGGTTTTGATGAATCCATAACTAAGTTCAATTTCTATAGCAAAGTATACGATTTTAAATAAATCCCTAATTATATTACAATAATCATGATTTTATATAGATGATTATCATTTTCACAAGTCGATCTAAGCTAGATCACCAGTGAAAAATCGGAAGCACTGAACAACAGTTTCGTCCTAGTACGGAACACCTCGGCAGTACGCATACACGATCCTCAAGGCGTATTTACTATCCTTGTATTTATGTGTAATTATACTCAATACAATACGCAAATTCAAGTGAATACAATATAGTTGAAGTAATCAATTGCATTAAATAAGAAAGTGAGGAGACGAGGATGAGACAAAGAAGTTGAATATGTAATTTAGTCAGGCTATTTTGTTGTTGAATCAATTAATTTGGTTTCTGTTTTGAAAAAAAGATTAGTAGTCTATTAGTGTACTAATCAACTATGCGGAATTTGATGAAAAGACAACAGTGCTTCATCCACTAATCAGAATCAATGTGAGAGCTGGGACAGATATATGAATCAGTGCAGGATATATCATGACTGATGATTTATATTTATCCTGTCATTGATAATCTTGACTAAATATTGATCGCTCTTTATCGGCACATGTACATTCTGTGTGGATTTTCTCAATACAGCCAATTTTACAATTTTTCTTCAATAAAACAGATGAATTTATGGCTAGCACTGATGTTTAGAACGCGCGTTTCGTCCTATTTAGGACTCATTAGTTGGATGTACACATTTCCCTGTGTTGACATTTACACTTCACGCTTTACATACCGAACACATTAACTACCCGCCTAGTTACTGAATCCCGATAACTAATAACTACATCTACCTAACAAATACCAAATAGGATGAAATGACCATCTGAAGTTCCATTGAAATCAGCATACCGAAAATATTAAAAAAATATTAAGATTGATTAATATGAAAACTAGAATATTGTCAATAAAAAAACAGTGACTTATATTTTAGCGCATTTTTTACCTGTTCACCTTGCTTAACTTGTTCCAAAACTTTCTCATAACAAATTGTACTCATATTTAAATCTTGGACTTTTCGATTTGATCCACGAATACCAATGAATGACATGCCCAATGGTACAGGTCGAAAACGTGAATCAAAATAGAATAGACCACGTTGTAAATTAACGCACAGAAATCTGGCCACATCGATATAATTTGGTAGAGTAGCTGATAGGCCAACTAAGCGGATCATTGTTTGGGAACTTTCGACCTGGAAGGGACAATAGCAACAGAGACAGAAACACGGTAAGCAAAAATGTCAACTTATATTTTGAATGAAAGTGTTATGTCAAGTACTAAGGTGTAATTTCCAATAGGTTTTTTATAGTTTACATCATGGAGCGTTGAGAATAAAGAAGAACCAGATATCTGTTTTGTCCTAGAACCGTACTTCCCAGTGATGTAAATCTGTAGAGTCTAGTACTATGTTGAACCCACATAGGTTATTCTAGCTTCTGAACATTTCAATTTACTAAATCCTGTTCAGCTACATTTTGACCTTGCTAATTATTCGCTTATTAACCTTGACTTTTTATATGAGCACATATGCGTGTACCGCTTACTCTGTTCATTATTTTTGTCTGGTTATAAATATTGTGTTACACTTGATCAAATCGAATTGGCACACTTGCATTCTTCGTTTCGCTTTGCTTACCCCCTTTCATTCTGAATGTCTGTCTGGATAAACGAGTGCTCGAAATAAATCCATCCAACGCAACCTGTAGTTGGCTCCTTATTACCACCATCACACAAACGGCATTAGCCTAGGTAATAATACGGAGTAAAGTGGAAGATTTATGCTCATAGTATCCAAATTGGAGTCAGACCAACGGGTCACTAAAAATCCGCAACTCCACTGAGGAGCAAATTCAGGACTTATGAGTCCTACGGTGAGCACTTAACTTTTAGATCACAGAGTTCAGTGCTTTAAATGTTGAACTTCCACCAATTTGTCGGTAAGTTAGTCATAACAACGTAGAACTTAGTATAGGTACTCATCATTTCAAGTTGCTATACCCCGTTAGTACAGTGAGATAAAATTAACAGGAAAAATCTCAAAACAGTAGATATAGGGACGGTATTAGTGGCAATAGAATTTAGGCATCAAAGATATGATTTGCGAAAATATGTAAAAAAATCCGATAGGGTAGTTTATGAACTAAAGATCTCGGTAAATACAAAGAGTGAATGCATTTGAGTCATTGAAAACGAGTCATGTCACTAAAATTCTCCAGCCCTTAGTTAAGATAATCGCGCCGATCTCAACCAAATAGTTTACACCTAACTAAAAGGTTTATTCCAACAGTCCCTGACTTCGTGGACAAAAGCAACCTCTTGAATCGAACTGCTACTGGATTTCCCCCAATCTTTTCCTACACTAGCCATCATCGTGCGTCGAGGTAGGCAGTGGTCTTGAATACACAATATATATCCGTACGAATTAGTTCACGATACTGTTCAATCAACTTTCTAAGAAATTAATGGGTAACTTCCCTACACCTAACATTGTTGAACTCCAGTAGTCAACAACATGGAGTGAATTCGGTTAGAAGACCACTGAAAGTCACCTATGGGAGCTGGAGCTACTGGATTCGACCTCTGGCAAGGTCATAATAGGACAGAACAACTATCCCGTACATCCTGGTTTCTAATGGTTATTAAACTAAAATTAGTCTGTGGTGTAAAACTACAACAACAAAGATTTATCAAGATGAATTCTATATTATTATATAGTATTAATAATAACTTACTTGTCGAAGAGTACGTGCAACTAAAGCTTCAATAACAGCACCACGTTCTTCGTGTAATAAATGAACTTCATCAATAATAAGTAGTTTGACTAATTTAACTAAATTAGCATCCCCAGTACCTTTACGTGAGATAACATCCCATTTTTCTGGTGTACTAACAAGCATCTAGATTTATATAATGAATTACAGTAGAAACGTTTGTTGTTATAAAGTATAATACAGATTAGTAAACAAAACAAAAGAACACTAATTGACTATGACATTATTCTTACTATTGGTATAACGACTGAAAAAAATTTCTGTTTTCCTAAGATATACTACTATAATATGATAATAATACGATTGATAAACAGGATTTTACTATCATTAAACAAGACACCCGATCGATACGATACGCACAGACTGGGATCACGTTATACTAAATACACTATTCACGATCAAATATAAAAAACCAAAGTATTTTATAATCTAGGGTATACTTTATTCCACAAAATTACATTCAATAAATTCAGAGAACAGATCAAATTCATAGTTGACTGTCTATCCATCCGTGTTTAGTGACCACACATTAAATCATTTAAGGAAGAAACATATTAAGCATAATTCAAAGAGTGAACATCAAATATGGGATGTATAAAGGCACATCCAATCAATCAGTTACAAATAGGATGAGAAGCGCATTCTACATCCTACTGCTGGTCATCTCATCCATCTATACAGATAAGTAATTGTGTTTTTTTAAAGAATTTCATACATTTCAAGAGATAAACATCTATCAGAAACTAATATATCTGTCTTATTGTTGATTTTTTTTATCATAGTATCAATAATATGTGGTAGTGAAAGTGAAATATGAGTGGGCACTGAGAGTGGACAAACAAGCACTTAGTCTACTGACTATGAGATATGTAATTTATCTTCGCGTTATTGATTTGTAATCAGAATTGACTGAGAGTGACTGCATGAAATTGTATTGAAGAAGGTATTATCTAGTGTATGCTCGGGTTCTCTATTCTGGGTTGTGAATCCTGGATCTGATATAACACGATCTGATCTCATTATCGTATTAAGGTAATATCGAAGTATAACTGAGAGAGAGAGAAAATATCTTAAGTCATCCGTCATATCAAACAACAATGATCATTTCAACTGTGGTCACTTCAAACACAATACTTTTATACTACTGAATCCGAATTAAATAATCTATATTTTTCTCAATTTGAGACAGTTTTTTGGTGATCAATAATCCTAATATAATGTGAACTGTAGAAAAGTCCTAAACTGGAGAAAAAAAAAGAGAAGCGGCTATCTAGTATTGTTTGTTTTTGACAATTGTTCAAACAATATCAATCGCCTGATACCTTTCATTTTTACTCTTGATTATTCATACTCTTATTCTAAAGTAGTATTCTACTGATTGACTGGTTTGAACATATATAAATGAGAGCCTTGATTTCGCAGTCATGTATTTAATCAGTTGGATATTAGTTTAATTCCTTAACCGGGTTGGTAGATATGGGAGATCCATTTAGGGGAGTTGGATAACCCTGATTCCAAACCAATGACGCACATGGTCTCCAGGATCCTGAAGACATAATTAACATATGAACTTACTGTTGGTCACCGGCTACTATGGGACTGCATCATCGAACGCTGCCTCACTACCTTGTGTGTCAGGCCTTTAGGTCAAAGGCTTGGGGGTGGCCCCCTAAAGAAACCACCTGCTTCGGTTTGGGTACCCGTGCAGTATCCCGGCCCTCACACAAATCAATGATAACTTTGTGGTGCATATTTATTTAGTGCCTTCCTGTGTCAACGTTTATGTGTTTAAATAAAAAAACAATGACAGTAGCATGCTTTATTTTTCTTAATTTGTTGCCAGCTTATTATTCACAGTCTATTCACCCTATTCATGGTCACTTTTGGCTTGATCATATATAACGCTTTTTTGTCTCATGGTATGATGTGGTTGAGTATGTCTGTATATAAACTACGTATGCTCGAAATACGATATTCGTATACTGGAGGCCAATCACTGTGTTCTGGACTCAACGACCAGGACAGGGAGAAAATCTATCAGATCGAGGACCAAAAAGAACTCACCCGCTGACTCAAGGTTATTAGTATTGAAAACGATTCCGATTGCTGTTTTCATCAAGTGATATTAGACAGGTTCATAAGTCATAACAAACGGGTTCGAACTCTAGGTGTAGACCATTAAAATCGGGATAACGGTAAACCCAGTTGATGAGTTCTAAACTTACATACTTACTTATTCTGAACAGGGTGAAATAAATGTATACTGTAAATCCCATTGCTAGCCCTTATCCAGCTTCACTAAAATATCAGGATAGTTAATTTTTGAAAACAACTAAATTCAGGCTGCATAAAATTTACACAAGCTTTTACAAAAATCAAACAATTTTTTTTCAAAATAAGAAAAGAAATCAGATACACAGGAAAAGTGCCTACCTGAGTTTCAAGTAACTCTTGTTTACTTAATTGCATATCACCAGTACATTCTCTAACACGTACTCCTAAAGGACTAAGACGTTTTGAAAAAGTATCGGCCATTTCAGCTGCTAATGCTTTCATTGGAGCTAAATAAACAATCTGAAATAAATTCATATTACTTTATATACATTTCAGTAGTTTGCAAAACTTTCCGAAAAATATTCGAAAACAAAGAATATTGTATTTTGTTACAAAGGACAGCATAAGATATGATAGTGAATTAAGCAACATTATATGTCAAGATAATGATGAACTTATGCATCCATCATAGATTAAATATCTCAAAACTGCATCATTTATAAATTAGAAAGGCTATTTACAAAAGGTTAGAATGGTTGGTTGTATAATCAATATCATAAAAATAATGGCGAAGTCCGACGTGGTCAGTGAAAACACCACTCATCTAAAAGCCGACTTAAAAGGAGACATAGCGGATGACATTTTATGAACACATTAACTTAAACAATCCATTGAAAGGACATTCAACTCTGCCAAGTTATATATGATTTTCTCAATCAAACCAGTATTTAAACAACGAATCGATGATAGATTACCGATGATGAACTCCTCCATATGTGGATACCAATTTGACTGATCCTGTGGAGTTAGTTACTGTTATATCTAGAGCCTTGATTCTTAATATGCCGCGAACTACTTGACTACTTGAACGATAAAACCCGCAAAACGTCGCAAAAGAGAGAAGACAAAGACTGGTAAGTAGGAAGTTTATTCCCCAAATCAGTGTCAAAATATAGCACAGAAATCTCGTGTATTTATAGTTTTTTGGCTGAATGTAAATCATCATTTAGGTCAACCAATAGGCATATAGGGGTCATGCTAACCCATCCAATGGGGAAGCTACACGTCGACATTCTAGAACATTCCCCTAGCAGTGATTGGATGGAATGTCTGTGGCTCTTCCTGGGCTTCTTAAGGCTTCCTAGAGTCTACCGACGGGCCGTCCTTACAGTTACACAGGCCGTAGTCAGATTTTACTTTTGCGTTGTCGTGAATAAGTACTGAAATGATTGGAAAAATTTGTCAGTAAAAATGAGTATAAACCACATGATCCTTTCTCACTTGTTACATCCTATTAAAACAAATGAAGCTCACTCTGTTTCCCATAACGTACCAAACAATCTAACTAAAGGAGCAAAATTACAACTATAAATAGTAAAAACCATCAGGATCAACTTCTAATTCCAAAAAAGGGGATTTAGTTTCTGTGTTTACCTTGGTCCACGACAACCATCTTTAATAAATAATATTGTACAATTCACTTATCCATACTTTATTTTTGTCCTTTGTAACATAATAATGATGGACTTTTAACTGTAGAACCTAATGTCGAAGTTATGAGAAACAATTATCCGTTCAAGTATTCATCGCTTTGGAATATAAACATATAAAAAAATCAGGTGTTTTTGAGGAAATTTAGTATTTTCATGGTTGAAAGCGTGAGTCAATTGAAGCTAGACTACCATGGAAAACCTGGAAGCACTGGATGGCCGTTTCGTCCTATTATGGGACTCCTCAGCAGTGCACATCCACGAGTCCCATAATAGGATGAAACGGCCGTCCAGTGCTTCCAGGTTTTCCATGGTAGTCTAGCTTCGATTGACTCACGCTTTCAACTATATAAAAAAGCTTGGATGAAGTTGAAAAAATACGAGTTTAGTATAAACTGCTGAACAATAAGAGAATAATGGTTTCGAAATAAGACGGAGAATGAAGTTTAACAATTCTACCACTAGACAACATATAATATCAATTTATATCAGTAATAATCTTTTATAAGTGTTTATACAATTGATGTGTTTAGTACTTGAATACCTGACTACTGACATTCTAACCGTTTTTAAGATAACAATACATAGCCCATCATCTTTCTAAAATCTTTTCAGAAATTCCTACTGGATTTCTAACAAACGCCCTGATACGGTCGAGGGTCAGGAGAATCCGCTCTCTCTCCTGAAATGCCCTCACATACCCGCGTGTATACAGCCACTGTCGGGAAAGTCTTACTCACTGCCTTCTCACAGCAGAGTTGTTTTTTAAGAAATTGACAGGACAAAAAGCTTATGTCCTACCCTTTAACCGGGTTGGTGGATATGGAGGATCCACCTAGGGGGGAAGGTAGAAAACCCTTATTCCAAACCAATGGTGAACATGGCCTTCAGGAGCCTAAGGAAACAAATGGCGTACGAACCTATTGTTGGTTACCGGCTACTATGTGACTGCATCTTCTAACGTTGGTCCACTGCCTTGTGTATTACGCCTTTAGGTCAAAGGCTCGAAGTGTAGTTTCTTAAGAATACCACTTGTCTAAGTTTGGACACCAAGGTAGTATCCCAGCCCTCACATAAATCGGATGAAGTAAGGCGCATATCTGTTTGGTGCCTCCCTGTACAAAGGTTTATGTCTAAATTAAAAAAATAAATCTCGCATGGCGGGATCGTGGATGTGCACTGCTGAGGAGTCCCACACTAGGACGAAACGCCCCTCCAGTGCTTCCAGGTTTTCCATGGTGGTCTAGCTCCAATTGACTCACAAACTCGACTATTAAATCACAGTAATATCCACAAAAAACTTCTTTCATAGAATACTGATAAATACCCAGGAAAACTAATTAACTTTATTGGTTTCCGTGTAATGAGAGATAGCAACGCCTGGGACGCTTTTCTATGGGGTTACTGTCGGTCTCAAGCCCGGGGGTAAACGAAGAACGTGCATGAGGGTTACCAAGCTGGTGTGTGGGCGAGAATGACAGTGATTGGTTGTCTTGATGAGTCAGACATTAGATAGGATGACAGGTGTTATGTGTTATATATATATTCCCCTATCCTTATTATGTATGGACTGTTCCTTGTTGATGGACACTTATTGATTGACTGTTCTTTGTGTCGGATTTGGTGTGGAAATATATTGACGTTGTAGTCAAGCTAATCTCGTGTTCTTGATCTGAGTTGTGTTGAAGTCCTGTAGAATAGACACTGGGTGGGAATCTAGTGTAGATATTCGTCTAAGGCAAATTAACGTCCCACATACGTGTAGAAAGTTAAAGGACTGTTATAACCAGAAACCCCTAAAGTTATAATCAGCATCCTACGTTTATAACAATTGGCGACGGCATCCTTACGTTTATAACACAAGCCCATCTTTTAAAAAAGAATTCTGTGAAAACAAAAACGCGCCAAAACGTAATGATTGATATTGATTTATCCATCAATGATCTCGCTTCTGTATTTCACTATTAGTCACAAAACAAATATACTGAAACTTATGGTAGACTATTATGGAGGTCGGTTCACGAAAGTATATATGCCAGTAGAGACTAGTTAATTGTAGCTATGGACCTCAAGAAAGGGAAATTACAAACCAATGCAAGAAAAAAAACATTTCGTTTCAAACTAATCTGGTTTCAAAACCGTTCGTAGTATTGAATACTAACAACAAGAAAGAAACCTTAGGAGTGCTTGTCGAGAAAGACTAACTCTAGAACATTCAAGAAAAGTCCATACTTCTATTGCGAGATCCAGTATACGTACAATTGATTCCTCACTAGTTAATAAGAGATGTCAAGTTTGCCTAGTCCTTAACTGTTAGTCAAATTCTGTTGATTAAGTTGTAATGTGGTCTAAATAACTTGACATCCCCTACACCATGTTTTGTTATTAGATGGTTGGAGGTAGCTAGTAGGAAATCTTAAACCCATGTTTCGTGCTGGTTAGTACTTGTTAGCATGCCTTCTATCACTTTTGAGCAAACTGATGATTCTTAAGGGATTTTAACTCGAGTCACTGAGCTTCACAGTCTCAGATATTATCGCTGAGCTATTCGATACGAACACCAACTCCCTTAAGACAGTAAGTACATATTGTTGACGAGTGCCAACAAGCAAGAAACATATGTCATAAAGGGTATCCTTCCAACCACCCAACAGATTCAGATATCTGTTATACATTTCTGCGGCTGAAAACCCGTATCATTAATAACGTAACACAATTAGTTTAAACTAACCAAAATTGAAATGAAAAAATTAAAATGATAAGAGCTACTTACTTTAAACGCTTTCAAGTCCAAAACATTATCATCTTTCATATAGGTACGAAGTAATTGAACAATGGTAAGAAGTGCAACATTTGTTTTACCCGCACCAGTTGGAGCTGAAATTAAAAGATTCTCTGATGTATGATAAGCAAGTGGATAGACGACTGACTGAATTAAATTTAATTCTTTCATCCCCTGAAATACCATTTGACCAATCTATATAATTAACAATAAAATACTAATTAGTTAAAAGACAGATGATTAAACAAATAAGTTGTGACGTTATGAACTCCACTTTATAGTTTACGTTGTAGTAAACGAGAGCAGGCGGAGACAACAAAATGTATTTGAACCTGAAATTACAGAATCGCTTAGTAAAATCTGAAAACCATACAGTAAATCCTTCATTTGCAAAATGTCAATCAAATGTCTCAGACTTGACTGTTCCTCCCTTTCCACACTAATCACTTTCTTGTTTCGTTTTCTTTTTCTCGAGCTTCTTAACTTTCTGCCACCAAACATTTCACTTTCGACTGATGATACATACTACTTATATCTGTCGACATCTGTAGCATATACCACGTCACAAATTGAATTGATTTGGAGAACCAGTAAAAACAAAGGATCACTGGATAGTTGATATTTGTTTCATTCTAGTATGGGAGTCCTCACTAATGTAAGCCTGCAACCCCACTGAGGATAGAGAGCGGGACGTTCATACCTAGTGGCGAGCTCTTAACCTTTAGACGAATGAATTAGCATCCAGTGGTCTAGATTTTGAACTTTCCATACAAGAACAAAACAACCACCTAGTGCATTTTGGCTTATCGTTACCGTCTAATTAAGGTCAGTTTGTGGTGGGAACTATAAAATACAGCAATCTTCCCCAACCCTTTACGTTACTACCCTGACGTAACGGTGGTGGTCAGGTTTATATACTCTAATGACCGAATCAAGTTGTTCCATAGAGTTTCGACATAATACGTCAGTAGGTCACTTGGATAGTCGTAAAACTATAATCAGAAAATAAAACGACTGAGAGAGAAGTCAACTATCAAGTGTGCTGGAATATAGCACGTGATATATCTCCAACAGATAATTAACATCTTCAATGATACTACCTTCGTACAACTGAAGGATAAGTTAGAAAAGCTTGGAGATGAAGATAATATACTTGGTCTGGCCCTTTGGATTTTCGATGGCGACAGCAAGAACTTAGAAACATAGAGATTGAAGAAATTACTAGTAAAATGTCGCGTGTGACCGACTACATGTAGTTTCTTTTGAGAATCGTGGTCAGGCCTCAAGTCAACAAGACCGGTGTCAAATTGGACAGTGGGTCACACTAACCAAGATATTAGAATTCTTTGTCATTAACATATGCTACATGTTTGAAAAACACCTCGACGACCCGAACACGGTCGTCTAACCGAACTTATTTAATCAAAGTAAAGAACCAGAGCGATTTATTCTTTCTGCATCTAGAGTCTCATCAACAACTTCGCGAGGTCTTCAAGACTAATTAAAAAAATGATTGACTTAACCATTAAAATTGATTCCTCCTATTCCTATTGTGCTAATTTGATAGCTTAAAACTACACTATATGTGTGTCATGTCATTAACACTGTTTATGTCTGTCTACGTAATATTTTCATTTCTATGTACATATAATTATATATCAAGTATTAATTATTAAGAACAAATAAATGCGAATACTATTTGAAAAGACGAAAGGTAAAGGTATAGATGAAAGAAAACTGGAAACCAAGATCTAGAGGGATATAAAAAGTGAATGGGTCTGTGACATTATAAGAGACTCTGAGTTATGTTAACCAACGTCTCCGATCATCGGTTACGATAACCGCGTATATCACAACCACGTAGTCTGCACTTACCAACATGGTTAAGATCAGCGCCAATGATTTCATGGACTGATGTTATGTCTTCTTTTGGTCATTTCTAGCTTTCTTCTGAACTAGTTCTACGTGAACTGGGTTCGCATTCCAAGATACTCAGTGGTTGGACACACATAATGTGTTTTAACTAACTCAGTTGACGAAGATTATAACTGAAGATGGACCATTTCCTGTTGATAGATACTACACACAGATTTCGAACTTTTAAACAACGATAACTTGTGCAAAACTCGATTGCATTAATTCACACTATTTATGCACTAAACGGCTCTTATCATTACATGTGTTGTGTATATTAGATACCTGATATCTTCAACATACAATATTAGCTAAAATGAATCTACAGTTATGTAATTAAAGAAACGCTTCAATGATCGTAAATGTTGGAAGAAAATAGGTAGGTTTGATGACGGAAAATATGGATTGATCTCTGAAGTAAACGATTCTTATGCCAATTTGTAAAAATTATTGCCTGACTGAATTCAATCAAGTTACATAGTCAATATGATAAACTGGAGATCAAAATGATCGGCATAGTCTGACACAATTGCGTTTAATTTCGTAAACTGATTGTGATAACATGGTTTGTATCAAAATTATGACAAAATGTTAAACAAAATGACGGGTGTTATGAAGACAATAGAATCTTAAGTTTTGTATTCTGGACTAACTTTGGTTAAATACCTAATGAAGACCAAGAAGCAATGGATAAACATTTCATGCGAATGGGACGAATATGGCAAGGAATGATGCTAATAAGAACGTAATATCGTGTATTGGCTGGAATTGGAAATATAAATCACTGAATGTTAATTTATTGGGTCGGAAATCAGTAGCTCGCTGAATAGCCTAACTATCCTGGGTCCGATCCCTATCGACATCGTGGATGAGCATCGTTGGAGTCTCATACTAAGACGAAGAAGCTATCCAGTGCTTCTCAGTTTACAAAAGTCATCTGAAGAAAGTTATTCTACGTCATGAAAATTCAAAATAAAGGGAATTTAAAAACTGTCTACAACACACGGCAGCCAGTGTTAAGTTCATTTGAATCCTCCCCCCCCCATCCTACACACATTCAACTCATTTTTGTGTATTACTTTATACTACTTGTTCATAATCAGTAACCAGTTCAATTTATAGTAATTTTCGAACGCACTTCCTCTGTTGTTTGACACCTAATAACAACATTTACAGTATAAATTGGTGTAATTACATTCTCTCAAACCTTTTAAAAGTTATCCCCAGCTTTTTAAACCCTTTGAATCTTTGTTTCGGCGCGAAAACTCCTATTTTGTGTGGTCTTGACCCCTATTTTGATAGATTGTAGTCATTATTGACACAAAGCACGGATAACAGCAGTCATTTATGATATCGAATGTTGTAATTGATCTTTGTGTTACCATTACCGAAAACCTTTCTGTTCCAAGACTTACAAGTTAACTGCTGTTTATATCTTAAGCGTTGAGTTTTCTAAACAATTTATATATTTTTTTTAATGATAGAACCGTTCTTTAGATAAATCATTGTGTTTTGATCCTAGGTTTCACACATACACAGACATATATAATAACAATAATCGCAACTTTATAGTAATAATAATTGACCCTCACAACTTACCTCATCTAAAGAGCTAATTTTAACCCGATTCACATTGAGTATATCTTCTGGCGGCTTAGCAGATAAAGGAAAGTCGACTTGATCACATAGTGCCAACTGTTGATATTTCACATTTTCCGGTAATAAAAGCTAAGAGAAAAAATAAAAAGACACATATATATATTTGATTGATTACTTTCCTTACTCCGCATTAAATTCGAAGACAATTTAGTTGGGAAGCCTACAGATGGACAAAAGCTATGTTTATGATTTATGTATTTTATTTTATTTATAAACATAAACATTGGTACAAGGAAGAACCAGATACATATGCGCCGCGCAAATCAAATGAGATTTGTGTGAGGGCTGCGATACTGCCCAGATGCCCAGACTGAAGCAGGTGGTTTTCTTAGGGGGCCACACCCGGAGCCTTCGACCTAAAGGTCTGATCCACAAGGCAGTGCATGCAGTGCGATGCAGTCCCACGGTAGACGGTGACCAACAATTGGTTCATACGCCATTCGTTCCTTCACGATACTGGAGCCCATGTGCACTATTGGTTTGGAATCAGGGTTTTCCAACTCCCCTAGGTGGACTATCCGTGTCCACCAACTCGGTTAAAGTGCCGGACATTCGCTTTTCGTCCTCTCGATTTTGTAAACAACACCCCCGCCACGAGAAGGCAGTGAGTAGGACTTCCCTGGCAGAGGCTATATTATGCATGGCCATGTGAGAGTATTTCCAGAGGGAGAGCGGACTCTCCCCACTCTCGGCCATACCAGGGCATTTGGGGGTAGTTATTGCCAAGTTCAGTAAATGTTCAATAGTTAAATGAAGACAAAATTTTGGTGCAATTGTATTTTCTGAGCTGAATTGTTTAGTATTGGAGCTTTAATTGTTGTTTTGAAAAAGAGTAGCAATGCTCACTTTGAGTACAAGTGAGCTAATCCACAGTTATTCCACAAATTTTACATATTAATGGTTGTTTGTTATTGGTTGCTTTCACGTGTTCTTGCATTTACGTTAATTGGATTTTCTGGTTTACTTCTGACCATGTGGTTGACTGACTTTGCATATAGGCTGGTAAATAAATTGAAACTATGTCAATGTGTCTATAGATTGCCGATTGGTTTCAATGTCAGGCTTCTAGAAATTCAATGGCATTACCAAAGCTTTTCCGATTCACAATTTCAGAATCCCTTCAATCGAATTCATGTCTACCATTGTCCATGTTCACTGCTAATCTGTGTTTATGTATGCGTAGGTGAAGCGCGGTGTCTATTTTGTTCAGTGTAACATTTTTCGCAGTTAGGGCAACATACTTTGTAGATGTTGGATTTGTCTTATTATGTTATTGTTTTTCAGTCTACATAAAATGTAACAAAGTGATTGTGCTGGTTTATAGGCATCGTTGGTTCCAAAGGGCTTTAGAATTCTTGTAATAATTCCTGAGAAACTTACCACATATGGTAAGACGATCTTCTTTTAGGTTAACTTTTTGACAGTATGTCGGATTGTTCAACATTTTTTTTATTAAAATTGCTTGAGTAAGTATTCGTACGCAAGACAGATAGATGATGAATTTCATCGATTTTTCAAATAGTTTAAACCTACTTTATGTCAGAATACTATACAGTTGGTGAGTTGATTAAACAACGATCACTGTAAAAGAAAAGATGCAGATAACTCACAGTCTACAATTTATTTAAGACTAAGTAGGGTGACATGAATATGTATCAAGTTTTAAATAAAACTACCTGACATGAAGCTGGTTCTGTCTATGTATTCCATACCAAAAGATTAAGCATAAGTCGTTATGTAAAACAAACAGATCATTAAGGTAACGATTGATAGTGATGTTATGTTACATCATACATAATACATAGAATAACACTGAGTTAAATTTCACTTGTAGTAATACATGACCAGAACACACTGATATGAAGGTACTTTCAGTAGAAAATCAGATCTCTATAATCCGAATCTTGAATGCTATTTAAGATATCAAACAAATAAAATTTGTAGTGTATCCAAGAAAAATGATTGAGAATGGGAGAAAAAGAGTTATATGTGCTTACTTTAGAAGTATCTATCACAGTGGTAGTTTTTCGTAATTTAGCTGATGCATCATAAACATGAGGTAAATCATCATCATTTGACTGAGAATCAGATGATCGATTATTCAAAGCTTTACGTAAACGTTCCATAGTTTTCAACGCATTCTCTTCAATTCGTGCTTGACGTACATTAGATGCAGTCGATGGATCAGTCAGAAGTTTTTCGATTAATAAAACATCGGAATTGTTTACATCATCATTTCTAATTTGTTCCTTTGAGAATAAAAAGAGAAAAGAATGACGAAAAAATAGTGTCTAATTCAAACATTGTTGAAAAAGAAGATAAACTAGCGATATATTTATGAAAATTTATTACATCCTACCTTCTTAATCTATCATGATGTCAGTTACATAAAACCTCAGATAATTAACCATTAGCACAAGTATAAAACATTAAACTTTAAAACATAATTACATAAAATATCTATGACAGTAACGTTGTATCATTATTGCGAACCGAAGATTGAAAGGTTAAAAATCAACCAACTTTCAACTATATTAACTGCTGAAGTCATAAAGAAAAATTGCAGCTCAATCGGATGTTTTTGGTGTCGTTTAATACGATGAGATAGAAAACTTAACTGAGTTTTCATTGGCATTATGAACAACATCATTATTGCCTACCTTGTGTGAAAATGGATTTATAATTTTAAAATTATTATTATTTGAACACATAAATATTGGTACAAAGGGGAACCGAATACACATGCGCCACACTAGTCACTTGCTTTGTGTGTGGACTGTGATAATGCCCTGGTGCCCAGACCGAAGCAGGGGTTTGTAATTTAACCATTGCATAACGACCAAGTGTTTGTAGCTGAATCTGAAGGGTCTAGTTTCGATTCCTAGTGGGGTCATTGGTGGGCACTTACGAGTAGTTCTACACTAGGAAGAAACGGGTGTCTGGTGAATCCTAGCTCCCAATGGTATCCCACAACTGAGATCTTAATCTGTGACAAAGACGACTTACATACATTACATTATGTGTGACATAAATTTGGTTTCAAGCAAAACGATCTTCTACAGATTAGTGAAAATTAAAAAATAATGGCAAAGTATAATTCGGCATATGTAAATCAACTTTGGCTAACAGGTATGAATGTTCGAAAACAAGAATGTATCTTGCATAAACTCAACAGTGTACACATGACTTACGGATTGTTTAGCATCGTTCTGTTCAGGAGATCCTTAAAAACAACAAAATAGAAAATACAGATAATAATAACAACAATAAATAAGCTGTTCAAAAGAAAAATTCTTTCTTACAAGTTAGGTTATTTTGTTCACAAAGGTATAGTTAAAAGGATGTCTCAGATGGTTGAATCTAGCCGACAATAAACCCAGTGTTAGCAGGCCAAAGATTGACCCACTTTTTAACCAATCAACGTTAAAAGATAAACCAGAAAGACTAGAATATTTTTGCATGTAATTTATAAATTTGCATTGTGATTATTGCTGCCATTCAACTTGTTTTATTTTGGACTATGATTACGTACTCCACCAAGCCGTGTTCTGATTTTGAGGACTAGTTAGTTGAAGCAGAATGTGCAAAGAATACTGAGCAATAAGAGCAGATGAGTCGTACAAAAAAATTTTAACACCCTGAATCTAAGTTATTAACTTGTTGCTACCTGTCAACGAAGCGTACCTGGAATTTTGAGAGGACGGACACTTTCTGTAGGATTCAAAGCTATGTCCGAGACGTAAACATTAAATAATTATGGCTGTGACGGTAAGACTGAGATATTTACAATTGATTGATAACTGAGTAGTGTCCAATATAATGTTCGTTTGGCTCGTTAGTACTTATTTACTGATCAGGTTGTGATTTCACCACTAGTTCAACTGACTCGACGTCGCATATTTGGTAGTTAACACGAAACCCTGCTCTCCCTAGTTTTTCTGATGACCAGCAAACATCAGTAAATAAGCTGTTCAAAAGAAAAATTCTTTCTTACAAGTTAGGTTATTTTGTTCACAAAGGTATAGTTAAAAGGATGTCTCAGATGGTTGAATCTAGCCGACGGAAAGGCGGCCTGCTTAAACATCTGGGCTACCTGTTTCCCGTCATCTATATATTTCAACAAGTTATCTAATATTGTTTGTTTTAATACATCATTATGGCTATTAAGCACACAAACTATGCAGGTGCGTTTCTAAAAACTGTACAATCTTTCGCTGTAAAGGTTACAAAAGGCCTAATCAGAGATGTCGTATTTGCTGGGAACATGCAGCAAAAAGAATATACATTATTCATATGTCGATTGACTGAACTGCTGACATCCAACTGGCGATCACTGAATGTTTATCATCAGGAACAACAAAGAAATAAGAAACGTAAACATGTTGAAATACTTTATGCTGAGAATTCGATTTTGTACCAAATAATATAATATTGAATAAAGCTAATAATAATAATAATAATAACAATAATAATAATAATCAGTAAGGCGTATCTGATCGCAGTAGGATGCGGACCCCATCACTAATTGGTAACGTTTCTGACTACGATAATGAGTGATACCAACTCAGATTTCATACACCATTATTGCCCTCAAACTAGCAGGTACACCTTGTTAACGAGCATCAAAAAGTAGGAAACCAAACACTAGAGTATACTGTTGATTGGCTTCTATTACCTAACACCAAAATATGGTGAATTTGATATCTTTGAATCATTCAGATTAGCAGCTACATTGCAACTAGGTCAACAGAATCCGATCAGCACTGACGAACTAGACAAACACGACGTCAGTTAGTAACATTATTAATACTATGGCTGCTTTTCCGAAATCCACGTTGCCAAGTTGTCATGTCCTATGGCCCGTCAAATAACACGTGACTAAGTCGCTAATCTGAATACCAACTTCTATGATCTTATCCCCATGCTAAACCATTGACATGGCGACCGATACCAGTAACTATAAGTCAACTCTAATTCTCCAATATAGTGGCTTCTCGTCTTACTTGTTTGTTCAGTCGAGAACACAAATACTACCCTACGTTATATGAATATATATTTCAAACACAAGTGGTTTATATACAAGCAGACCAGATAGCATCACACCATAAAATGAAAAATAATAATTATACAAGATCAAACTGAAAGTGGCTGTGATTATGGGATAGTGTAACTAGTAAATTGAGAATAAATCAAGAATGGTAAGTTGTATAACAGTAGTCAATGGGTCAAATGAAAACTTGTGATTAAAGGAATACGAATATACACAATATTATTGTATATTATATTTACCTTCCGTTGTAAAGTAAACATTCGTCCACTCAGAACGTCGATTGATCAGATCAAAAATCACATCGACACAATCCAATCCAATCAATTCAAATAACTTTAAACAGAGAGAATATGACAAAAAAAGCATCGAGGAATGTTATACGATAAGCAAAGATATGCAAATATAAAAATTAAAGATAAAATCCATTAACACATATAAAAAGATAGACTTGCTTGTTATATTTATGTGTAAACTAGGACAATATCAGGGTGCTTAAATCGAAACAGGTGGTTTTCTCCGGAGACCACTCCCTAGCATTCCAATCTGAACGCTTAATCCACAATGCATTGAAGTAACGTCAAGCTCATAAGCTAATAAGGATCCTGCAGCCAATGTACACCATTGGTTTGGTGTCAGGGTTTCAAAACTACCCTAGTTGGGCACTCCTAATCCACCATCATCATTAATAATGTTGTTACCTCTTCTGGCCTGGAACTTGGTCTGATAATCTTATCTACGTGTTAACGAAGTACGGAAACTTGAGCCGGTGTACATACGTAGCAGGTTCTACGTTGCGACTGACTAAACCCGGTTTAAGAGTCAGATGTTCGCTTCCCATTATCTTACTTTTGTGAACAATATTTCCGATGCATGAAGAGAATTTCCTGCCAGAGGCTATAAACGCATGGCTGCATCAGAGTATTTCAAGAGGAAGAGCAGACTCCTCACTATTGGTCGCACAAGGTCACTTGAAGGTAGGAGTTTACGATTATCGGCTTTAAAGCATAATGAGGTTTGATAATAATACTCGACTGGAGATAAAGAGATAGATGAAGTAGGATTTTAAAGCTGTAAACTACTGGTTGAAACCCAAGTGTCTTAAGAATTATGCCACCACCCGACATGCAAAATATCTTCACCATCCTAAGGCATGTCATCCATTGCCGACCATTGGTTACGATAATCGTACGGACCCCAGACAAGTAGTGTGCACCTACAAACATAATTCGAACCAACAGTCAATCGCTTCATGAACTGATGCCGCAGTTTGGTCACTCCATTCATAACTTTCTTTCAACCTTTAGACCAGTAAATATCAACCGTATAGACAATAGTTGAAAATACTTAATACATATCCCGAACACCTTAGTCGATAAAAACGTGATTATCTCATCAACCAATTTTTATTATAAATAAGGGTTATAATTTATTGAAGTGACGTTCGAGTTGATATATTTGACAGTATAAAAACATGCTAGTGTATATCCAATTTATAAAATAAAAGTCGATCATGAGTTTGATTTGTAGGAATTTTGATTGTCTCGTTCACGTTAAGGTCTTTAATTGATCAATTTCTCTACTAGTATATGTTACACCCTAAAAGGATTGCCTCCAAACTGCGACTTCATGAAGTACTTTTTTGTAAAGCTGAAAAGTGACTAATACAAGCCAACAGCTAACTGAACTCATGAAAACTATGTTGGGTGTTTGTAGAGAAAAGTTATGAGCTTTAACTCACCTTAGCGGTTGCTATTGTGTGAAGACTATATAGGCTATCCTAATTTCCGAACAGACCAAATTATCCATTCTTCTCAAGCCATATTTTCGCTTATTAACCCTAAATGTTTTTATATGATCGTATGTGTGTGTTAATTACTTACCCTATTCATTATGTGTCTGTAACTTGTTTTTATTTGACCAGAATATCGATTCACGCTTGATTAAATGAGAGTTAGCTCATTCGCTTTCACTACGCGTCGTTTCGCTCTCTCCTCTTGACTTCGTCTCTTTAGTCGTCTGTCTGGATCAACGACTGTATGAAACACACGATCCGAACTTCACTCTCATATTTGTACTTGAGTTATTTAATTCCGTTACTCACTAAGTCAATGATTATATACGGGGGTAGCCAGGATGCATATTTTGATAGCAATCATCGTCCCATCTAATTAGCTTCAAAATAAAGGGCCACCAAACAATGACTGTCTGGAAGTATGAAAATCTGAGTGCATGTGTAGACGTGTATATTTAACTAACACGTATCATATACGACGAATATGTGCATTTTGGATTTTACCACTAGCCATAAAATCCTATCTTATTTAGCTTTATTTAATTTATGATTTATTTACCTCTTCTTGTACTTGATCATTTGATTTTGATGAAGTTAAAATATCAAATATCATTTGAATAAATTGCTCATTTGTAATATCTAACTGTTTAGCTTTACAAGACAATTTTTGTGTTAAATTAATTAAATTAGTTGCTTGTAACGATGTAGAAGTACAGGCGGAAAAAAGCGAAGATGAGGTTCCAGGTTGATTAGAATTTCTTTTGTGATCTTGTTCTATAAGCGGAGTAAGGAGAAGTCGTCTGAAATAGAATAGAGAGGAAAAAAGATTCATGGCATAATATAGCAAACTCCACTCTATAGTAATAATAATTATTGTGTTTATTTGTGATCAATTTCCAGAGTTTTAGTGAGAAGCCAAAATTAATGGGGCTTAACCAGGTAGGGAATGAGCCACTTACTAACTGATGACACCAAAAGATGACAAACAAATATCGCAAATTGATTGAAATTAGAAATGTGAACCAATGGATAACGGCTTAGTAGCATAAATGTTATCCATTCGTTGGATAACTTGAAGGGCGAACTCCCGTTGTAGCAAATGAAGTAGATAGGTTGGTTTCGAATGGTTGAAAATAAGTATTACTAAACGGGTTTATAGAGACCTATATTTTACAGTTTATACCACCGACTGATTTTAGTCAAACAACCACTGAAGACCAGGAGGCAATAGGAAGCTGTTTTGTCCTAGTATAAGACTTCGCAGCAGTGATCACCCATGACACCATTACTGAAGACCAAACTCGGGACTTTCGTTCTCGCACATGAGCGCTTAATCTCTAGAACGAGGAATTAGTACCCAGACTTTTACATGTTTAACTTCAATCAATCAGTAATATCGTGCAACCATCTAATGTACTTGGTAGCTGACTGTCTCACTTGATATGGTTGAACTTTAATGGTCACTGCTTCGCACTAGAACACCCTGATGGGCTCTTGGATGCGCATTTATAAGTCCCGTACTAGAAAGAAACAGCTATTTAGTACTTCCTGATTCTCAGTTGTTGTTTAAATGAGATCAGTTCATGATGCTAAGTTAAGCCACCACTCTACCTCGGTACAATGGGGTCGTTGAAAAGCACATCTTACAAATTCAGAATAGAAAATGAAGCACCAAATTGTTAAGCGCTTTCAGTGCTCAGAGTGCAAGCTTTCCAACCATCTATTTTACAATAAACTAAAGTGCCACTATTCGTTACAAATCAGAAATAAAAAATCAACAGTGCAGTAAGCCAACTATCAAGATAATTAATGTCTGATATTAACACATTTACCAGGTACTTAGGTATGAGGCACTAAGTGTGAGGACCAATGATGTTACCTGGTTTTCCAAGTTGAAGTAGATACGGTGGGTGTTCGAACATGTGACTTAGTAGTTGAAAGTTAAACGCCCTAACCATTAAGCTACCGCTTCACTAAGTGAAAATTAAGAATAATAATAATAATAACTGATTTGTAAATAACTTACCTTAATGGATCAGTTATTTCAGTATCGTGAAAACCATTTGTTTCTTTTATATTTTCATTTTTTTCTTTCACATTATGAACCACTGAAGATTTTTTACACGTACCACTTTTCATTATGATTTTCTTATGTTTTTGAGTATTGGTCGCAGATTTTGTGATAAACTCATCACTTTGATAAACCACACGACAATAACGGAAAAGTTGACTAAATTCATCTTGATTGGTTGTTTTAAACGGATGAAACGCTAGTATCCCACCTAGACATTTACATACTTCTGTCCAAGCAACATCAACATCATCAGCACCAGAACCACCGATCTTACTCAAAACTTTTGTTTTTAAGTTTTTGACAGAACAATGACGATGTATGTCCATCACAGAAACGCCTCGATTTAATAATTCCATCAGTTGTTGACCCATATCCCCTAATAAAATAAACATTGCACATGTACCAAGCTCTTTGATATTAACTGAATCTTTTCCAACCAGGTGTAAACAAGATTCTCTGAAACGATCAATACGACTATCAAGTTCAGATTTTAGAGGTGCAGAATAATTAGGAGGCATTAATTCGTGAAATTTCTCTCGAAGACTTTTACCCTTTATACATTTCAAATCAGCATAATTTCTTTCTCCAAGAAAATTTGGAAAATTTCTGCTAGAACAAGATTGAGTGGAAGATTCATTTAAATCTTGCAACGTATTATTATCAGATCCCAAATTAACCATCTATCAGGTGATCTGTTAAAACTAAAAGAAGGAATGTATATGGCATTGGTGGAAACTGAAAATTACATTTACTGCGCAAATCGATATCTTATTCTCTAAAATTGGACATCAACTCAAAACAAAACTCTGCCTATTTGAAGTAATTTCCTTGACAAATATTATAACTTCCCTCACAAAAATACCTATTTCGCTTAGATAATAACCTAAGGTCAAACAATAGTGTGGTGTTTGTGTGAAGTAATGATTCTTTTGTACTTGATGTCCGCCTGAATTCTTAATACAATATGTTTATTTAAGCTTATCTAGTCTTACTTGTTGTAAACTGTACTATTTCGTGAATTCCTAGTTTGTATAAAGATTTAAATACTTCTAAACACCACAAAAAGTCAAAATGTTAAGTACCAACTACATAAAGTTGTCTGTCGGTAACAGTCTAGAAATACGATGGAAGCAACGCTAATCTTTGTAATTTTCACTGAAAGGAATTAAATGACGTTGTAAATTATCAAATGTAATGCTGTTAAGTTTCTGAACTAGATGGTTCAGGATTAGTTTGATGGGAAGTAGGTTTAGGAGATAAAAAACGTACAGTAAATGGTTGAAATGAGATCTCATGTATGGTCAAATTTATACTTAATTGAGAACCTTTTATAACAGAAATATAGTCACCAACAAAGACTTAACACGTTTCAACAACCAGTAAGAACTAAGAAGCGATAGACAGCCGTTACGTCCTTATCAATGAGTGTCTATGACTCCACCTGCGATCAAGTTCAGGACCTTCAGTCTCAAGGGAAAAAAACTGTCGAATCAACCGAAGTTTTTTACCCGGAAAGCGGTAGTAACTTCTGTTAATCAGCCTCGAGTGGGAACAGATAAATGCTCTAGAAAACAAAGTCACCGACGAAATAGCGTTTATTGACTTTAACCAGGCTATTTATGAGGTACCCCAGTTACAAGTTATACCTGGACTCTTTAAACCTGGGATAACAAACGCTAAGCTTGTTATCGAGTTTGCACAGGATAGGGTGCGAAGTGATGGTGAACGGAGAACTATCAGAGTAGTGGTGTTTGTATGAACTAATGATTTATTTGTACGTGATGACTGCTTGGTTTCGAATTCCAAATGTTCGTGCTCATCTAATACTTCTCGGTTAATTTGCGTTATTCCTGGAATTTATAGTTTGCATAATTCAAATACTCTTAATTATCATAGAAGCTTATTGAAAACCCTCTTAAAAACGGTTTAGGATGGTTAGTTTTACTACTTACCACTTTCAGAATGGTAACAGAGTTACGAGAAAACACATACATAAAGGCCAATAAATTAGAATCATGCTTTTTCTAGATGATCAACTAATGTGTTTCAATGTCGATATTGTTAGCACATTGTCCTAGAAAAAAGTCCTCAACAGTATATCAGGAAGTAATTACGTTCCTATTGATAGGGACCCAATCTCCCTATTTTGGGGAAATCGCTACAGAAAAGTCTTGGAGTAAATTTCGGTCTTCCCTTAATATTCCCACAGAATGTTAAAACACTTAGGGTTTTCCTTTAAATTTCCCCAAGATAATGAGATTGGGGACATTGACTATAACACTACAAGAGGTCTTGCAGTCACCAAACTCGCATCAAAATCATAAGTTCGTGTAATTTTCAGTTCTTAGTGGACTTGTGCTTAACCTGAAGATACTTTGTGGGTTGGGGGAGTGAGAGTAGAGTGAGAGAATCAGGAAAACAAAATAGAAAGTGAGTCGACGACTTAGCATGTGCACAGAATGAACCTACTTTTGAGAATGCAAACTATATATTAGAAATAACACAAGCTTAAGTTCGAGACAGATCAATTATCCGAACTAGAAGCTGATGACTTACTGTTCCGAGTATCCTATTTTCACGTTATTTCAGAAGTCCGCCTGACCTTCAGTTCACAACTAGTATCAAACTTTGTTAAGTATCCACAATACTTTCAATATACTCGAAATTATTTAAATTTTCGGGCCTTTATTTCTCGAATAGAAGGAACTTCCGCCTATTAGGCTTCCACATCTAATAGTGTTCAACTGCCATTCCCTACAAGTTGGAACCTCGTTACATGAAATCCCCTAACAACTAATAAAGCTGAAGACAGCGTTCTCAGTAGTTTGCCTGAGCCGATCTGGATATCATTTGGCATCATGAATCACCGTCTACTCCAGAGATGTATATACAGAGCAACCGATGTTTCGGGTATCGTGAAGGATGTATACTTGAACCTGCTCTAAACTTCAATGATAAGGTTATTGTCTGAGATTTCAGTTACCCTTGAATAAACTGGTATACTGAAATTTGTCAATCACATTATGATGGATATCCAGCAACAATTAACACTTACTGTCGGTCATAGCATATTAGTGCTAAAAGGAGGCGTGATATTTGATCCAGTACTTTGTAGAGATATCATCCCACTGTACAAGTACCATGAATTTGAAAGCAGTGACCATAAAATAGTAATTAGTGCTCTCCATATTTCTCCCTCGTATAACCGACTTATGCGAAATGCCTGTCAATATAGAGATTCTAGACAAGCTTAATGGGACCTCTTGCACTCCTTCCTAAGACTCTGGGACTGTGATATCTTCTTGTCAAATAATAGTCCCGTAGATGCCAATAATACATTCTACTTGATCACTAACTCTTGTTTGGACCCTCGCACCTCCCTTGAAACGCACAGGTTCGATAAACGTAACGAATTAATATACCAAATAAATATCGTGTTAAGATTATTAGTCAAACGGTTCCTCAGTATTTGTCCAAATAACTATAATTTTTAACCAAACTAAAGGGGAGCACATGTTAAAAGCCATTATTGAGGAGCCGTTACCACGTAATACTAGCTCAAAATTACAAAACTTAATTATTTTCAATAAAAGCGTTAAAGCAACTCATAATGTTGATATACGATGCATCTTGAGTATTAGTACTTTTAATTACGACTCTAAAACTCCTGAGAAACCTTTCAGTGTCAATTTTGCGAATGGTGACAAATTCTTAAATGGCACTGTTACAAGAGTCATGTATGTGACTAGTGACTCAGTAGAATATAACTCCTTCACTTGCTTGAAAATTAGTAAGGCTATAAATACACTCAAAGTTTAGAGAGGTCATCTAGTAGACGGGATTTCATCCTTTCTATACTGATATGGTGGCCCAGAAACTCCACTTCTTCTTCGAAAGCTGTTTACTCTCTTTATGGAAGCGGGTACTCACCTTTACTGTTGGAAAATAGCGTATATCATACCACGTTACAAATCTCGAGATAAGACTGACATGAACAATTATCGGCCCATAAATGTTACTAGTTATGTCTAGGATTAGCCCCCGAATGCCCCGGTACGGCAGAGAGTAGGGAGAGTCCGCTCTCTCTCTCTACGAAATTGAGAGGACGAAAAGCGAATGTCTGACGCTGTAACCGGGCCGGTGGACACGGAGAGTCCACCTAGGGGAGTTGGGAAACCCCGATTCCAAATCAATGGTGCACAAGGGCCCCAGTACCCTAAGGGAACAAATGGAGTATAGATCAATTTTTGGTCACCGACTACATGGGATTGCATCTCATGATGCTGCTCCACTGTTTGTGGGTTAGACATTCAGGTCAAAAGCTCTGGATGTGTCCCCCCAAGAAAACCGCCTGCTTTGGTCTGGGCACCCGGGCAGTATCACAGCCCACACACAAATAAAATGAAATGCCGATATTCACTAAAAATACTATTTACGCTCCGATTAAAAGTCAAACAATTCACGTTTATATTATTTACCACGTCACTTATCCACTCTATTTTATTCCCGATTTGTGTATCTTTACTTTTCAACTTATGCAGCAGCTCGCCCATGGTGGAAACTCTGTTCTGTCATTATTATTATAATCTAAATGATCTCCAGCCATTGTCTGGTTGAAATTGAATGCTTCCATCGAATACGTATGTTAAACCAGTCTCTCTGAAACCACGTCCATCATTCTAACTGGCTTCCTTCAACGTTAGCACACTAATGCGGATCGGACAATAGATGAGGCTGGCTGTCTTTAGGAAGTCTTAATATCGACGTTTGTTGTCTATCCCTGAGTCGTATTCCAAACTCTGGTGAAGTACGACAAATTTGCTCTCCATCTGTTTATCCGGGGACCCTGTGTCACCTTCGGCTGGTCTTGCTGGCTTTGGTGTCGCACTAAGCGATATAGCTGAGACAGCATTATTCGATTGGATCCCCATTACCAGTCGGTTACAAGCTGTTAGATTAAAAAGCTCCATCGAAGTAAGAAGAAATCGGTGTGAGAAACGATGTCTTTCTGTCATCTCCGCCCGTGCTCGGACAGATTGCAACCCGGATGCGATCAGGGATGAATTTTACCAGTTAACTGTTCTCTCCCAGAAAGTGCGTTTGACAGATATTGTAGTACTAGCTGGAAACTTGAATGCTCAGGTCGAGCGTTTAGGCACAGAAGAGAGTCGTTTAGGTGGTCAATGGGGACTTGTTGGTCGCAGGACGGATAACTGGCACCGTCTACCGCAACTGTGCACAGACCACAACCTGTTTCTGGCTAGCACTAACTACCGGTACAGTCATCGCCGGTGTGCCACCTGGCATCCTCTCTCTGCATCTTAGGTCTGGGCTCAGAGTGATCACATCGCGATCAGCTACCGCTGGCGTGGTTGTGTACAACCCTGCCACTCCTTTGGTAGTACCTATCTGGAATTTTATCATGCCCTGGTTTGCGCCAATCTTACCTTACTTTTCAATGGTCAACGAATCGATCGTCATCAACGGGTTGATGTTAGCAAATTGGTTGCAACTTCTGTTGCAAGTAAGTATTGAACCGAGCTAGCTTCTAGCCTAGCCACCATCTCACCGAAAATTATAGATGAGCATTGGTTGCAACTTCATGACGCCATGAAAATGGCGAGTAAAGTCGCTTGAGGCTTCGCGGAACGTCTCGCTTATAAGCAATGGGTTTCTTCAGGCTCCGGGTGACTGTGAGCTTGATCACAAACGAAGGATGTTACGTAATGAGATTGGGCAGAGCTTGCGTAAAGACCGAGAAGCCTGGCGGTCGGAGCGTACTAATGAGTTGGAAGCAGCAGCTGCATCTGGAGACTGCCAGAAGCTATTCCAATTGATTCGAGCCACTGACAGTAAGAAGTCTGGTGTAAGTGAAACAATCTGTGAGGATGACGGGATGCCAATCACTAACATCCATCGACGTCTTGGACAATGGGTAGAGGTTTTTGAAGGGCAGTTCAACTGGTCTGATGCTTCGGCAACATCGGTCAGACTGTCCTGCCCTCCATGGCCCGTGACGACCGACCCACCAAATAAGGTGGAATTCAGCAAGGAAATCCAACTCTTGAAACGTTACAAATCACCGGGCCCAGATGACTTACCTCCAGCTCTTTGTAAAGATGGTGATGACTTTCTGGCTAAAAGATTGACTGAGTTGTTTGCGAAGGTTTGGGAAGAAGAAAGTGTTCCAACATCATGGAATGAGTCGATAGTTGTCCCTATCTTTAAAAAGGGTTCACATAGTTTCTGTAACAACTATCGGGGGATAAGTCTACTTCCGATTGCGTCCAAACTATTGGCTTCTGTCATTCTTCGTAGGTTGTTTAAAACCCGAGAACGATTGACTCGCGAGGAGCAGGCTGGTTTTCGTTCTGGTCGAGGATGCATTGATCACATCTTCACCCTCCGCCAAATGTTAGAACACCGTCATACTTGTCGCAGGCCAACAATCGTAGTGTTTCTTGATGTCAGGGCTGCCTTCGATTCGTTGAACAGGACTTTTCTCTGGGATTGTCTACTGAAGAAGGGTGCGCTTCAGACGTTTATTAACATCTTAAAGGCCCTGTATGCAAACACCTTAGGCAGAGTGAGGGCATACAACCACCTTTCTCCATTGTTCCATTCAAGCAGTGGGGTTAGACAGGGTTGCCCAACCTCGCCATTCCTCTTCAACTTTGCCATCGATGACATTCTGGAAACAGCTCTGATGGATGTAAGTAATGGTCGTGTGGATCTGTTGTCTGGGAAAAGACTTCTCGACCTCGAGTATGCGGATGATATTGTCTTACTGTGCGATAATGACCAAGGCATACAATCCGAACTTAATTAGTTGGCAATCAGTGTCCGCATGTACGGTATATGCTTTGCACCTTCGAAGTGAAAAGTAACTCTACAAGACTGGCAGGATTCTAATCCTGTACTCACCCTGGGAGGTGAACAGATTGAAGTAGTTGAGATGCTTGTGTATGTAGGTAGCTACATAAGTGCTGGTGGTGGCGTGACTGATGAGACCGATGCACGTATAATGAAAGCCAGAGCGGCCTATGCCAATCTGAGCCATCTTTGGCGCCTTCGTGATGTTAGTCTGGCTGTAAAAGGTCGGATCTACAACGCGTCTGTGAGAGCAGTTTTGCTCTATGCTTGTGAAACCTGGCCTCTCCGAGTTGAGGATGTTAGACGACTCTCTGTATTCGATCATCGTTGTCTCCGAAGGATTGCTGACATCCAGTTTCAACACCATGTTAGTAATGCAGAGGTTCGGCGTCGTGTGTTCGGGTGCAGAGACGATAATTCAATTAGTTTCACCATCTCGAAATATCGACTTCGGTGGCTTGGACATGTTCTACGGATGTCGTCTCACAGAATTTCACATCATTAATTATTTGTCGACCATGAGATTGATGGAAAAAAGTGGAGAGGTGATCAGTGTTTGACTTGGCGTCGTGGTATGAAAGAAAGCTGCAAAGGGTCCGAGAGATGTTATTATTATTATTATTACTACACTAACATACATTAATCTGTGGTTGTTATGGTTCTTTTCTTCTTATTTTTTTCTTCTATGCACTGTGCTTCCTTTTTCTCCTCCCATCTTCATTGTTTTGTGTGGTGAGTATATATCTGGTGCCCTCTTGCACCAATATTTATGTGTTCAAATAAATAATTTGGGATTATGGAAAAAGATTGATGGTGACGAACTCTCCAACTCTATGTTCGCTGAAAAACTTGTCTGTGATATTCAACACAACTTTTTTAAACATCGTTCTTGCATGACATTCCACTTTAATTCTTTAATTTGATCTTTTCCCAACGTAACTGAGGATATCTAGTCTTAGTGTCTCACTGCAATTTCTAAGGATTTCGACATGGTTAACCTACAGCTTCTGACAGATAAACTCGCGTCTGATGGGGCCGAAAACCTTCTGCTTGTTCGGTTTGATTCATTGCTCAGCCACCAACAACAAATAGTCAAAATTACTTCCTCCTTTTTGGATGTTGTCACGGCCAAGATGATGTGACATAAGGTATTTTTTAGTCCTAATGGTTCTCGAAATGACAGTTGGAGCTTAACATGGCTAAGTATGAATAGGGTGTGCTTCAGTATTATATCACTCAACCTAGATCTTAACACAAATGGTAAGGTGTTATCTATGTTAGACACAGTAATGTATTAAGGACTCAGGTGCTCCTACAATTCGTCCTTCATGAGAAAGGTCTCAAAACAGACCTCCAAGTCCCACTGTTTTGTAGATTGAATCATTCGAATCATCTATAACAACGAGTCATGTACTTTGATGCATGCAGTAGGTGTTCAACCACTCCTAGAATGCTTCATATTTATACTTGATGGTGTTTTTATAAAGGATAAATTAAGGTTGGAATCTGTTCAGGGACGATTTGCCCTTCTCATTCTTGGAACTCATTGTACCTTAAGTTATAGGTTCAGATATGATAAACTTGAACTCAACTATATATGGTAAAGAAGACTCAGACTAAATCCAATGCTTTTATTGAAAATACTTAAGAAACTATCTGTTACGTTTAGTGAAGTAATTAAGTATGCAGAAACTCCTAGTTACAGCATATGTAACTCTTTGTCATTAGTGGAATAATAGGATTATAAGTCCTCTCTCTCTATGAATTGCTTTACCAGTAAGTTTTTCGGACTCTGTAATAGTTTACTACAATCTATCCATGAGATGAAATCATTCCCATACTTTGATTGCTGCATCAATGCTTACTCCTCCTCTGAAAATGCTTTAAATTTTCTTACATCTGTACGTTCATCTTATTACACAAAGGAGACTATAAGAACTTTAAATGTTTAGTCGTTTTGTATAGCGGAATCCAGTAAGTAAGCTTCCGAAACTACTGTGACTTTACATTAAAACTATCGATAACAGCCGGAAATACTTTGAATAATTTCTAATACAAATAGTATGGAATAAAACAACCTGATATATATATATATTGTGGTAGATCTAACCTACCTATTGTAATAATCATTACTTATTTCTTTTCCTGCCCTCTAGCTTGGTCTAATTTTATTTAGCTTTAGATAATGATAAATACTTCGTCATGGCCCAGGAAACGACCTAGAATGATCCGTTCATACTACAACAGTATATCCACTTGAAAAGAATTAAGTTTCCGGATGTTGTTTTTCATTTATGTTATACGTGTGATTTTTGAACCAGAACACATACTACGATTATATATCACAATTCTGTCCTCTACATTTAGTATTACAATCTATATCAAGCTGATCATGCCCTTAAACTGTGGTGAATTCCGTAGTTTTATATTCATAATATACGTAATCGAAGTAAACCGACCCAGCCAAATCAGGAGTTAGGGATGAATGAGTTCGAAGATGTATTTGGTAGGTTATGGATATGTTGCGAAGCGTCTGGTCTAAACTGGCTATTAAGTGTGAGGCATATGTAGAATGTTGAAGCCACTAGTAGTCTGGTATGAAAGCATGAACGGGCGCTTTCAGCCCGGGAGTGTCTAGTGAGACCCACATGGTCGTCATCAATTGCCAAGATGTACAAACATACTGTTTGGGGGATTTACCAACCACTAAGGAGTATCATCACTTGATTGTTGTTTGATTTATTCGAAATCCCGTTGATAGGCTTCATCTTGTTGGTGTTTACTGAGTCTATACTTGTTGCAGAGTTCAGGGCGATGTACTAAGAAATTGTGTAACTCTACAGCATTTCTTCACAGTTATTATTCCATTCACTGTTTGATGTGTGGTAGTAAAATAAAAATGTGACCGACCATAGAGCACCAACAAACAGCTACGACCTACGGGTTATTAGATATGTGGTTTCCCTTACTGCCACTGGTTTTTATTCCGGACTCACTAACTGCTTGTAATTGTATTGAGTAAACACTTACCTAGTCTGTTCTCTGGTTTTCTATTTTGGGTCGTGATTCCTGGTTCTGATATAACATGACTGGACTTACCATCGAATTAACATATTGCCATATTATACAGGCGACAAAGAAAAAATATTCCTAATCACCCATTATATCACTCTTATTGAAACCAGTTAAACTAGAATTTTCCGGAAATACAACATGCAATAGTCACAGCGGTTTTTAATAACGTTAGGTTCCTTCCTACGTCTGCAGCGTTTTCTAGTCCGGGCACCTACGAACGCAATCTTCAGATTCTGGATGCAAGCCACTCTGGTGTGGCACGCTAACTCAAGCAACAAAAACATCACGTTTCTCCTGGTACCGTTCTACGTAAAAGACATTTGGTGGCAACTCGAGGATCAACGATTGCTTCCTGCTCTGCCGACGCCTTCGTCGTACAATCGTACGTTTGCCGTTCAGTCCCACAAACGAAGCTGCTACGTATCGAATTTGTAAACCCTTTATAGCGGGGAACCACTGTAGTGACCTACTTTTATGGCGAGAACGCGATAGGTATAATGAAAAAAATTATTATGTTAGTCGAATTCCATAGTTATGTTGATTTATAAATATTTAAGATATGTTGATTAGTTAGAATTTCGGACAGTTCGGAATAATTCCAAGACTAAACCCGTCCAGGTCAATCTTGGATCTATTTCACGCTACTGCAATCTCCAGATATTCCGATGCCACTCAGTATTCCATCAACATCAATGTATGCTTTTGTCAATTAGTACAACCACTTATATGTCTTTTAAAGAACATTTGTATTCGATCTTCCACTTAGCTCCTTCTTCATGGGTTATAAAGTCGAAGTGGAAAAAACACAACACTAACTAATATGACAATACTTATAGTTGTCTGTAAATATAATATTAATTTTTACCAAGAGATTTTAAGTTGAACACGACGTAGAGAGAAGTGTTACAAATCCGTGATTACAAGCGAACACAGGGTTGGGGTAAAAATCTGCTTTTTTGCCCGAAACTAAATGACGGGAATAAATAGGATGTTAAATAAATGAACATAAAATACAAGGCGATGTGCCAGATGTCTTGAATCCGCTAGTGTTTTTACTGTATAAATGAACTGACATGACTGATTAAGTATCCCGTACTTATTTGTACATACTGATAGGAACAGAAGTTAGTGATCACCTTAGACACGAACTCTATGTCGGTCCACATGATCAAGTGCCAGGTTGGTGTTTGGCGAGTATTCCATAAATTGTGCGTGAATGAACTGTAGTTCAACAACATTGATCGAACCATTACAAAAACGCCACTTCCTCAGACTTAGTCGAAACAAGACTTGACAGGATTTTTAGTTTATGACTCCAAACAGTTATGAAGCAATCCAGAAACATTTGAATCACTTGAGTAAGTTTACCTTCTCATTTTACGTCATCGATACTTGAGACCGTAATAAAACACTGAGTTCAACCAAATACCTGAAATATTATTGAGGAAGCTGATGTTCTCAAATGTTTCAAGAAAGGTGAGTAATACGTCAGTCAGTGACCTTACCAGAATGTGCATTTTAGAATAAAGAAAATACCTTATCCTTATTCCCTTTCCGTATAAAGTAATAAGATTACGTTTAGCATATTACTGTCTGCGTGATATCACATCAAAATAACAAAATTATCGGAAGAGAGTCCACGAATTTAGAGTAAGATTCCATTTTTTCTAAGCAAGTTGTAACGATATCCTCAAGAAAGCACTATTTGATCAATCTACGGCCGTTCTGTATTAAAACTGCACCAAAACACTTATTCAGTGACTAAACTGGTCAGGTGATTTGATATTTCTTTTGTTGGATGCTCATTGTAATTGGAAGATATTGCTTATTGTACACGACTTCCCAGCGTTTTTTGTAATGTGCGTTACTTTTCTCTTCTATTAGGACTTCCCTATTTGTTTACAAAATTCCTCCTGATATCCTTCACTGTACGTCGTTTTCATATATAAAAATTTTTTGTGCTTCTGAATAAAGGTTTAGGCTATTTTCCACTATGTATTAACTAAAGTAACTTTAGGTCCTTAGGGAATAATTGTTCTTACTATGTAGGACAGACTGTGCTTTAACAGTCTGAACCTAATTTGCATCCATATTAGTGATACAAACTATGGTTGATTTGAGTTGGATTGAAAGGCTATTTAAGGCTTTTAAAGGTACCGGTAATCAATTAGCAATTGTAAATATATTTACAATTTACAACCAACATATATGTTGGTAAGGTTGCGTTAGCACCTTTAAATCTTCATATTCCAATACAAATAACGTTTTATATTCCATATATCACTAGTTCCTTTTAGCAGATTACTTTAAAGTGGTATATCAGGCGGGCATCAATCCACTTGAAGAATGGTACACATATCGATTAACTCTATTTTGCCTGGAGTTCAGGTGAATCCCTCCGATGTATTTGTACCATTTATAAAATCCTTCAATGTTTAAGCTTAAGAAAGGTCTTGTAGATGTTGACTTTGATATAATTTATTGGCTTTATTTGTCTACGTCGTGAAAGTTACTGAAGTAATAATTTAAAATAATTTGTTACAAAGCCATTATTCTCAATAAATTTCCCCCGTTCAGTATTCCTACACAGTGTGTTTCGAGCATTTCTACCCGAAGCGAACTCCGGGAAAAGCTTACGTCCAAACTATCTGACTTGATTTAAGTGATTAGAAAAATCGGAAGTTATTGCTGTAACATATTATTGATCTCGGATTGTATTGTCGTGTTTAATGGGGCTCCTTTACCAAAAAAATATTTACTTAATGAATTTGAATGACATAGCTTAAAGTCGTTTGCAATGGAACAGGCGCATACACTTCTTGTGTTCTTCCAAACTTTGATCTGGATTCTTCATGTCCCTCTTCTTTTTCTCTTTCCGAATTTATTTCACTGGATTATATTCCTTGAATAACATCTTCAAACCCTAATCTTTCGGATTACTGCTTATACTCTTACTACTTCTACCATTATGGGATTTGAATCGACCGTTGTATCTCTGTGCTAATGTGGTATGGCAACTTGAACCGATGTATGTACGTACGAAGTTCTACTTTGTTACTGACTGACTTTCACTCTTCCACTTCTTTTCTAGAGCAGTGGGTTAGACTGATCATTGGGATACTTCATTTTATCACTCAAGTATATAAATAGAGCTTTTAATAAAACGGATATTTTCTCTAGTTGTTTCGACTGTATTTTGACCAGCTCTTTATACGTAATTTCTTTTCACATTAATCTGGTACGACTGGGCTTTAAAAATAGAACACATCACAAAGACAGTTTTTTGTTCAAACAAAGTATGTCAAGTCACAAGCCTGGTAATTTTATGATAATAGCAGTATGTTTGTGATGTCCTGTTGATTAGAAAACTAGATTTCTGATGTCTCAAAGTATAGAGTCTCTTCTCTAGGATATACATAAATCCCTGAACTAAATAACTTAAGTCTACATAGTACGGAAGAATAAGGCAGAACATTTAATATGGTCGAAATACATCCAATCATGTAAATGCTATGTTATTTGAGTCCGGGTAGCTCTCATATTATATATATAATACCTAATCAGTCATTTACTTGAAATGGTCAAGTCAAAACTCGATAGTGATAATTGTTATTAATTTTGTTTGTTCGTTTATATAGACTGAAGATGTCCACAACGGGGGACCATGGATCCTCAAAGTATATGGAAAAACTCAGGGAACTTCACTTAAGAGTGGTAGGTTCGAAATCTCTTCGATTATATAAAAAAGTATATTCGTATAAACAACCGTATTAATAACCTACTTTAAAAAAAATAGTTTATTTATTTCAATACATAAACATGAGTACAATAAGGGACCAAATACATACGCCACATGAATTATTCTATTTGTGTAAGGGCTGGGACACTGGCCCCCAAATGCCCTGGTACGGCCGAGAGTGGGGAGAGTCCGCTCTCCCTCTCGAGATACTCTCATATGGCCACGCGAATATATAGCCTCTGCCAGGGAAGTCCTACTCACTGCCTTCTCGCGGCGGGGCAGTTGTTCACAAAAGTGAGAGGACGAAAAGCGAATGTCCGGCGCTTTCACCGGGTTGGTGGATGTAGAGGATCCACCTAGGGGAGTTGGAAAACCCTGATTCCAAACCAATGGTGCACATGGGCTCCAGGATCCTGATGGAACGAATGGCGTATGAACCAACTGTTGGTCACCGGCTACCATGGGACTGTATCTCCTTACGATGCTCCACTGCCTTGCGGACTAGACCTTTAGGTCAAAGGCTCCAGGTGTGGCCCCCTAAGAAAACCACCCGCTTCAGTCTGGGCACCTAGGCAGTATCACAGCCCTCACACAAATCAAATGAGATTTGTGAGGCGCATATTTATCTGGTGCTTCCTTGTACCAATATTTATGTGTTTAAATAAATAAAACAAATAAATAAATATGTAATAAACGTGTAAACGATAAGTCTGTAAAACAATTCCGAAGGACACAACGCTCAGTATTCGCTTCGTCACTACATATTTCAATTATTCGCGCTCCTGAAAAAAAACGTTTTGCGAATAATCAAGATACTGGGTTTGCAAATTATATTATACTGGCGAAATAACTTGTAATACTGATTACAGTGATTGTTTATAAAAGTAAAACAAATTTAAGAGTTTCTCACCTTTTTCGTCTAGAATGAGGCTCGAAAATCTAATCATATTCAAGTTGTTGAAGAGGATAAGCGATCAAAACTTCCATCAAACTGGGAAGTACGACAAAAACGATTACAATGGGAGGAAGGAGATGAAATATTTAGATTGGAATGTAATCAACAAAAAATTGATCCAGATCGAATGCGTGCATTAAATGTTAGTGCAGAGATAGCCGATCGTCTTGAAACAAGACGAAGAAAAAAATGTAATACAGATGAAGGATTTTCAACATATGCTGATGCATCACATCGTAAATATCTTAAAATGACTAAACAGATTAAACCAGATTTGGTTGCTTATCAAAAGGAGAAAGAAAAACTGTAAGTTACATGTGTGTTCAGAATGTTTATGTTATGTTGCAAATTTATTTTCATTAGACCATAATTCCATGGGTTAAGGTATTCAACTCTCAACCACTAAGTCCGAATCCCACTCTACCCACTACCCTTCATATTTTTGTATTATATTCCAAACGGAATCTATGAGGGATCCATATTTCCTATATCCCTAATAAAAGAAAATTCCATCCTTGTTTTTTCTTCGTATAACTATGGAAACTGGTACCTAAAGCATAAAGAAAACTGGGATTAACGCGACGTAAGGAAAAACTGAGATAATGAAGATTTTATTAATCTTTTGAGAATTCGGTTGCTTTAGTCGAATACATCTATTTATGTCTGAATAGATTATACTAGCCTTGATGATTAGTTAATAAATATAATATATAACCGAAATAAGGGAAGAATAAAAATAAATTTTACGCAGGATCAATAAGAAAGTGTGCTGCATGTTAGGCCAAACAAATATTACACCAATTTAATATAAAAGAACACTATAGTGAATAAATATCATACTAAAATAAATCAAATTTTATTCTAAGCAGATTTCACATTAAATTAGAAGTAGAATAAATAAATGTCACATTAAATTAAAATAGTCTTGTGTTTCATCCCATCCTAATGCTTTTCATCTCAACAATGCCATCTCGTTGATAAATCGAGTGATATAATGTCTTCATAGTAGTAATAGTAGAAAACTGACTACCCGATATCTGCTAAGTCATCCTTTGATCCACAATGCTAACATCTTCGGGATCCGTTTCTTCCCTTCTAAGTGCAAAATATCGCTCCAAAACTGGTCTGGGTTAACCGTCGAACTGGCGATGGGAAGTAAAATAACTAAATACATCGACCACTTCACTTATCTTGAAAGCCTCATCAACCCTGCTGAGTGGCTGTCTGACGAAATCTCGGCACACGTTCTGATAGCCCATTCGGCGTTTTTCAACTTGCTTCACTTGTGTCTCACATGATATACCAGTCTACCAACCAAAGGGCATTTATACTGTTCAGCACTCCTCCCTGTTCTACTTTATGGGTTGTGAATCATGGCGAATAAAAGTAAGAAGTGTGCGCAGACTTCAAGTTCTTCTTCATAGGTATCTTGAAAGCGTTGCTCAAATATTTTGGGACTAACATGTGACCAATGTTGATGTAAGGCATAGGATACTAGATAAATTTGGAAAGTCGGTTGATGAAGTTGCAAATCTTTGACAGAAGTAGTTCAGTCAGTCGCAAAGAACTTCGTACGTGCGTACATCAGTTTGAGTTGCCATACCACATTAACACAGAGATCCAGTTGTCGATTCAAATCACATAGTGGTAGAAGTAGTAAAAGTATAAGCATTATGTGAAAGTTTATGGTTTGAAGATGTTATTGAAGGAGTATAATCCAGTGAAATAACTCTGGAAAGAGAAAAAAAAGATTGGGACATGAAGAATTCAGAAGATTAGAATTTGGCATAACACAAAGAATGGATGCACCTGCGCCATTGCAAACGATTTTGAGCCATGTCATTCAAGGTCTCTAACCATCGATCGCTATCATCTCGCGAGTCCCAACCAGGTAGTCTACACCTACCAACATGACTCAGTTCACTTGTCAGTGACTTCATGGATTTGTGCCACGTTTTGGTCTGGCGGCGGTCTTCCAACCTACTCTTTCGCCATAAAACATTGCACGTCGGGGCAGTCAGTGGTTGGGCATACGTAACACATGTCCCAGCCATCTCAACTGACGAAGTTTCACCACTTCAATCGATTTGCCATCCTTACCTAGTATCCGTTTCCTAACAATTGCATTACTTACTCGGTGGTTCCAGGATCGAATACTAGTAGCCTACGAATATCCTTTGCTCCTATCGACCATGTTTCACTGCCATAAAGTAGGACGGAACAAACTGCTGCACAGTAAACCCGTCCTTTGGTTGCTAGACGGATATCTCGCCTACGCCATAAATGACGCAAGTTGGCGAAAGCTAGACGAGCCTTCTGTATCCGTGCTGAGATTTCGTCACACAACAGACCACAAGGGCTGATGAGACTCCCAAGATAAGTGAAGCGGTCAACACGCTCAACTACTTCACTCTCTATCATTAGCTCGGGTGTCGATGCAACCCAATCCTGAAGTAACATTTTGCACTTCGAGGGAGAGAATCGCATCCCGAACATGCCTACATAGTTGCTTATAGTGGTCAGAAGACTCTGCATTTTGTCAGCGTCTTCACCAAATAGAACTATGTTATCGGCGTATTCTGGGTCAACAAGTGAGTCTCCCGGTAAAAGTTCAACTCCAGGAGATTTAGATGATGAAAGTGATATCTCTAAAAGCATATCAACGACAAAGTTAAACAAGAATGGGGAGAGTAGACAGCCCTGACGAACACCACTTGTAGTAATCAATTCTGATGACAGTTCGCCATAGGCTCTCACTCAACCAGTTGTGTTCGAGTAGAGAGCCTTTATAAGGTTAATGTGTTTCTTTGGTACTCCTCTCAGTGACAAACACTGTCATAGAACCTCACGATCAACGGTGTCAAAGAGGACTTTTGTCCTTTCTTATAGATTGGCGCAATCAGTGATTGAGACCAGTCAGATTGAATTACGTCCAGTCTCCAGATTCTACCTAAGACCTCAGTCAATCTCGTTGCTAATACTAGACCGCCATCCTTAAAAATATCAGGGGTAAACCTGTCACGGCCTGCTGTTCTCCTTCGCTTCAGATTTCCGATAGCTTTTTTAACCTCGTAAAGAGTTGGAGGATTTACATTAACTTGCCATTCAGGACGTTTGGAGATCGTGGAAAACTGAAGTGTGGCCGAAGGCAGTTGAACTGATCCCAACAGTGTTTTGCCCATTGATCCAATCTCCTGGGTAGAGAATGAATAATATATCCATCTTTTTCCAAGATAGTTTCGCTGATAGTTGGGTTCCTAATACCGGTTTCTTTAACAAGTTTGAACGGTTGCCTGCTGTTACCTATTGCCGCTGCCTTTTCTATCTCTCTTGCTTTCGCTACCCACCACTGTTCACGATCATTGCGTAGGCTTCTTATTAGCCTGCGCTTAAGTTGACTCCGCTCTTCGTTATGTTCAGAGCCAGATGCGATGCGTTTTCGAGCATCTATCAGTGCGGTAGATGCTGCTGAGATCCAGTGTTTCTCCCTAACCTTATGGTTTACCTTACTAGCAGATATCGCTGCTGTTTCCACAGCTTTTCGGATGTCATTACACACTGCCTCGGGGTGGGCACAACTTACATGTTTGCCTAACTGTTTTTCTAGTTGTTCCTGAAATATATTCTTAGCTTGCCTATCATTAAGTAGAACCCTTAGAGGCTTCCTTGCAGCATTTCTCTTACGTCCAGTAAGACGCAGACTAATACGCGCTTGCACTAGAGCATGATCTGAATCTAGACATGTGCTGCAGGATGAGCGACAGTCTTCTATCGAACCCCTCCATCGGTGGTTGATAGCGATGTGACCTATTTGTGTCCAACGTTTGGACGAATTCGGTGGTCGCCATGTCAAAAGATGTTTTTCCTTATGCTTAAAGTTAGTATTTGCAAGAAGCAGGCGGTTATCTGGGCATAGCTGCAACAGACGGTCGCCATTATCTGTTCTTTTAGCCACGACACCATAAGATCCACCCAGGTGTCTTTCCCTTTCGCTTAGTTTACCTACTTGAGCATTAGTCACCAGCCACTATTACTACATCAAAGCGCCTAGCTTTTCGGAGAAGGTCGGGAAGTTTTCTTTAAAACTCATCTTTTATATCATCAGTTACACTGGGATTGGTCTTGACAATTTTATCTTGCTGTGTTGAGTTGGTGACAACTTGATGCTAAACACGTACCTCCCAAATTAATTGATGCTATGATTTACTTTCACAAAAAGAGGAACACAATAATTGATTAGATTAGTATTGTTATTTCTATCAATTCTAACACAAACTTTTGTTTTCCTTCTTCAGGGGAGATTTAGCCTTTCCAACTGCTGATACAATAGGATTAACAGATCGCAAAGACGCACCTGAAGCTGTTGAGCGTCTAGCTAAACAAATAATTGAACAAGGTGTCAAGCGTAAAGCTTACAGTCGGAGACGTCCATTCGATGCAGATGCTGATATTGACTATATTAATGAGCGTAACAAACGATACAATGAGTTACTTGACCGACATTATGGGAAATATACAGCTGAAATTAAACAAAACCTTGAAAGAGGCACAGCCATATAATTTATTTGGAAAACACTTTGTACAGTTCTTGTATTGTAGAAGAACTTATTGTCTAATTTATGTTTATTTTGTCAAGAAATGGGTTTTGTTTATCGTAACTTTCATTTCATATCCAGAAATTGCACAAGGATGCTGAATTTTTTTAAACATTATTTTCTGATTTAAGTTGACTATTTTTTCGAAACATCCATTAGCAGTTGAAATAATCTCACTTTGATTTCAGTGTTACGTTAGAACTGATGTGATGGTTGTATTTAAATCATAACAATTAGATAGTACCTGTTAGAATCGTTCATCTTAGCTTCTTCAGGAGAAGCGGCTAAAAATTGTATCCTTTGGCATATGGTCCTCAAGACAATAAAAAGATACAAGTAAGAGATAATCTCATGTATATTTGTCTTCAACGTTAATTGATGCTATTAATGTTGTGACGCAGTATGCGAGTGTTAGAACTGATACATAATTTGCTTTTCATATGAGCTCAACCGGCCACTCGAGTGGAAAGAATGAATGAGAAAGGCAGCTTACCGACCAAACCGAATGACATATTGCTTACGCCTGTTACCCTTCGTGAAGCAGCATAAGCCGCCCACTAGCATTCTCCATCCAACTCTGCCGTGGTCAATCCTTTCCAGTTGATACTCATTCTTTTCACGTTCGTTTCCAATTCTCCACCCAGTGTGTTCTTTGGTCTTCATCTTTTCCGTTTCCCTTCAGGACTCAAAGTTAGCGATTGCCTCACGATGCAGTTTAATTTCTGCAATGTATATTCTGTCCATTCTCAGCATCTTTTCAGATGGAAGCTCGTTTGTCCTCTCCAACAGAAGGCTGTTGCTGATGGTATCCAGTCAACACACATTCGACATCTTGCGTAGACAATTGTTTGTAGATACTTTCACCTTTTTTGGTGATGGTTGTGGTAGTTCTCCAAGTTTCAGCTCCGTATAGTAAAACTGTCTTGACGCTCGTATTGAAGATTCCAAATTTTATATTGGTTGGCAGTTGTTTTGAGCTCTATATGTTCTTCAACTATAGGAGTGCCGCCCCTGCTTTGTCATTCCTCGCATTTACGTCTGCATCGGATCTTTCTTGTTTATCAATGATGCTGTCCAGGTATGTGAAATCTCCCACCCCCTCTAGAGACTCTCCATCAAATGTGGTTGGGCTAGTGTTATCCATGCTTTGCTTGAGGACGTTGCTTTTTCCCTTGTGTATGTTGAGGCCTGATAATGCAGAGGCTGCTGTTGCATATGGAATAGGAGAGCTAGGTCATCTGCGAAGTCCAAATCGTCCAGTTGCATCCAATTTGTCCATTGTAATATGTGCTTCCCCTCAGATGTCGATGTCTTCATAATTCAGTCGACCACCAGAAGGAAGAGGAAGGGGGAGAGTAAGCAGCTTTGTCTGACTCCGGTCCTCAATTGAAATGCGTCTCTAAGCTGTCCTCTATGCACGACTTTGCGAATCATATATATTTCCCTTGGAAAGCTAAGCCGCCATTCGTGTGTCCTAACCTATAGGAATGAAAGCCATTTCTTGATTAATCATGTGGACTTATCACTTGATATGTCCTCTTGTTACTGTAAAAGCAACAATACAGAGGTTTGTTAGTACAAAACTATAGGCTGATAAAACTACATAACTCTACTGCTTAGCTAACAAAGGGCATATTCTATTTCCGAAGACAGTAAGGTGTGAAAGTAGTTAGAACACATTAACGTTTATCTGATGACAAATTATTTGTAAGTGGTGACAAAAGAAATTAGGATGTGCTTGATTTTTAAATCTGGTCCCATAAATCGCACCTTTTGGCTGGTAGACTTGGGTTTAGTTGCCGTTCGAAAATTATTTCCTTCTATAACTACTTCAAATGCACGAACAAAGGTTTATGACTATTGGAAAACTAAGAAAAAGAAACATATTTCGATAAAATAATGTATATTTTAGAAATCAGGAAAATAATATTTAAGATTTATGTTTCTTCTTATTTCCTGTTCTTGGTCTAACTATATGAGCCTTGCCTCTTGTTGGTTTAAGGCCATGCTCAGCATGTATACCTTGTAAAAAGCTTCTGCTTGGTATTTGATGGTCAGATCGGATACCACAGAGTGCAGATCGACTAGTAACGTCATTTAATGGGAACACTACTGATGACGCATTGCTTAAATTACATTGGAATTCCAAAACATTGGATAGTTCCTCATCTTCAAATCCTAATAAGCCATTAGTAGCTACTGGAACCACTTTTGGATTTTTAGGACGAGCTGGTCTTCGGTCAGGAATACGTTGGTCTGCACAATAAATTGGTTCATCAGCATACTTTCCACCCTTTGGGATTCTCACTGGTTGCTACGGGTAAAAAAATGACATTTAGTATATACAACTTACTTTTACACCGCGCCGTCTAGGCACAAATTTTTTTGCAAAGTGGAATTCTAATTGACCATCTTCGTGTAAAGTAACTGGAATTCGACGTAGACTAGCATGGCCACACCATGGACAAAAGTAGGTGTCTGTACGCTTAGTAGGCCTGTAGTAGTAAAATGCAAAAAATTGATCTTAATCATTAAAATTCATTAAGGTTCATTTATGTCAAGCAGGATAGTGAGGCGTTATGTGATAAATTCATTAACGGACAATATCTAATCACTTAAAGCTTGATTTTTCTTTTTAGATGTTGTCAGTTCCTAAATTCGACTAAGATTGTCACGAGTGCCTCACAGGTATAAATTGAGTATATTAGTAAGATCTGAGCTGATTTTCACTGGGGCAAGCCAACTACTTACTCAGTAAAATAGTTAAAGTCCTACAAATAAAACACTATACCTGGTCGGCTGGTGTTTACTGAAATCATGACACGGAATTAAAAAAACTCGGTTGGCTTTTGCCAACTTGCGTTACCTGTGGGGTAGACGAGAATATGTCTAGTAAACAAATGGCAAGTTTACTGTGCAGTAGTATGCTTTGTTCTGCTCTATAGGTGTAAAACATGTTTCTTAGGAATGAAGGATACTAGTATCCGGCTATGGATGTCTTCAGACTATTGATCTCGTATTTTGAGATCATTGAGTCAGACATAGGATACCAGGTACACATAGGAAATCGGTCGAGGAAATAGATTACCAGGCGAGGTGGCTGAGACGTATCAAGTATACTCAATCATCGGCCTGTTTGATGCTGTGGTTCAAAGAAAACTAGGGGCGGCCAAACTAAAATTTGGTGCTGTTCCATAAAATCATCGACTGTTGGAATGAGCCCTCTCGAAACGCTCTCGCATGGCCGTGCGAATATATAGCCTCTGCCAGGGAAGTCCTACTCACTGCCTTCTCGTGGCACCGGTGTTGTTTACGAAATTGAGAGGAAGAAGAGCGAATGTACGGCGCTTTAATCGGGTTGGACACGGGATGTCCACCTAGGGGAGTTGGAAAACCCTGATTCCAAACCAATGGTGCACATGGGCTTCAGTATCCTGGAGGAAAAAATGGCGTATGAACCTATCGTTGGTCACCGGCTACTATGGGAATGCATCGCCTCACGATGTTCCACTGCCTTGTGGACTAGACCTTCAGATCAAAGGCTCGGGGTGTGGCCCCCTAAGAAAACCACCTGTTTCAGTCTGGGCACCTGGGCAGTATCACAGCCCTCACACAAATCTCATTTGATTTGTGAGGCGCATGTGTATCCGGTGCTTTTTTGTACCAATATTTATGTGTTTAAATAAAATAAAATATAAGTACAGGTTATTTGGTTGGGGTCTGTGCAACTAATGTAACCAGTGGTTAAAGACTTTGGGTCGCTGAGAATCATCTTCAATGGCGCAGGTGTATTTACTCCTTATTTTTCTTTGGTTTCTGAGTCCTGAAATCCTATACGTTACTTTACTTTTTCTACATAGAATCTTTCATATCACTACGAATACTGATACTAGTCGACTACTCTTGGATTTGTCTTGGTAATTTTATCTCGCTGTGACGCAGATGTGTCAAGTTCTACACTGCATGACTGATGCACTGAAAACTTATTAACTATAAGTGAGCAATGGAAATATTTGTACTGAACACTTCGAATTAATTACAATTTAAAAGCAAATAAATAAGTCCCGGATGTGCATTAGTTCAAATTCCAACATCAATGCAGGATATGAGTAAATTAATAAGATGTATTAGTACAGTAGTCGAAGAAATAATGGAGTCTCTAATTGTGAAAATAACTAAACATAGAAAATATAGTTTTAAAAGTAAAGTAGGATTAAACGATGAATACACTTGCACTATGGCGACTGATTTTTAGCTGTCACCAAACGATGTATAATAAGTGATTACGATTTTATGGTGAAAACGACCATTGGATAGTCTTTTATCCACCAATGGTCAATAATACCATAGACTAATGCTTTGTCCTAGTTTGACCATCCTGAAGCCTTTTTACAACCTATTTCGACGCAAATCGCAATGGAGAATATAGGCTGGTGGTAGTTGAACATGGTAATATACGAGTAATCATATTAGTAGATCACTTATAAACTTGATCTTTCGACCACTATTAATCATTAGGTAGATGTAAACCACGTATTTTCTAGACTCACTTAAAGCAAGCACAGCACCAAAGTAGATGTGTTCTTGGTTGACGAATACGCAAACCATTTATGCTTACTATGTCGAGACCTGCATGGAAAAGAACATTTTGCATAGCAAAATCAGTTGTCAGGCAAGCTACAACATTTGTTTCAACTTCATTGATTGGTTCCAGTAAATCTCTAAAACAAAATACATTTGAATCAAGAAAAAAATCCATAAAAACTAATAATAGCATAAGAATAAAGAGAATTAAGAATCATTTGATCTACTGTACCTTGTTTATCAAATAATACTTAGTATTTTCAGCTTACAGATGTACTGGTTGTGTCAGGCAATCAGTTATAATCAACGTACAGTTTATCACTTATATTTATTGGTTTAAGTTGCTAGAACATATAGACACAACCAGACAAATGCCAGGGCAATGAAATTAGTAACAGTATCAGTGGTAATAAAGAGCATTACGCTAAGATACGATTCAAGAAGGATGAATCCCTGTTATAAAAAGTATGTATCAGTTCTAGAACTTAAAATGTAGTAGTTTTACTTGCATGTCCAAGCTAAAGCGAACGGAAGAGGATAAAAAACTTCAAACTATTGGCTGAATCACTTTGCAGAATATTAGCAGCATTTGCACAAGAGAATATATAAATTAGTGGAAATTTTCACAAGATCAGTGAATGAAAAGTTAGCGTTTGGGGAAATTTACTAAATGTAACGACGCCATACATCTAATCCGTTCTTGTATCGACTGTCATTAAAAGTTGGGCATGGACAATATTACCTACAGGGCTATTGAGGCATTGTCACATTTACATCATAAAAATATTAGACCCAAAGGTCAGCCATTTAAAAATGTGATGTGTTCACTGTGTAACAAATCCAAATTTTATTCTGCTAGGCACTACCCTAAACATTGCGCAATTGCATCTGAAGACGCAGCGTACAAAACTACACAGGTCAACTGAAATATATTGGTTTAAGACCGTTTATGAAATTTGAATTGAACAAATAAAAACAACCAGACACTATCAAAAAGGTTAGCATACGCAATTTTTCCTCCAAGCCCGAAATTAGTCATGGCTTTCTCGTCAAAGTTATTTTCTGTTATCCAATCATCATCATCCGGTTCAGATGCTTCAGTATCACTAGTTTCAGTTCCAGATGTTTTTGTCTCATCACATACATCAATGGATGGAATACATTCTGTGTCCGATTTCGGCAATTCACAACGAGCTAAAGACCCAAGGTTACTGGGCAAAGGTTTCTGATGGCATGGGTATATGTATAGTGACATAATAACGACTTACCACTTCCTTAAGTTTTGGTTCACCTATATATCTTTTATGCAGTTCATAAGTTAAAGCGATCAAATTAATATCTGTTGCAGAAAGAACTGACAGATCTCCAGTTTGTTTTGCAATGCCTTTAACTATGATAATAAATAAGCTACGGGAGATTCTCGATATTTACTTATGTTAATAGAATTAGTTTCTGGTACTTGACAATTCAAGGCATATGGCAAACAATTCATATATTCACGTGTTTGAACATCTTTTATTTCAGATAAAACCTGTGGTATGGTGTAAATAATTGCACCGAAGGTCTAGAAACGCGTATTATGAAACATTTTACGAACATCACTTACCTCAAGACGTGTACGTTTTAAAAAAGGTGCTGTATCAACAACAATATGCGAAGTACGCTCATTAAGAACCATGAATAACGAAGCTAAGGAGATCAGCCAGAAAAAGAAAGCAAGTTGACAGTGAAAAGTAGTACAAAAACAAGTAATATATCTTTATCGTGATAATATTAGTACCTCGTACTGTATTATACTATTACCATCTTGAATCCACTTTTCGGATTTCAAGCATTCTAAGGACCAGTTATTGATAATTTTCACTCGGCTGATGATACCATACAAGTTATCTGTTACTGAGCCTCACGTGAAATGCATGAGGCTTTATTTTAATTTTGGTTCATTGACTCAGGGGTGTTAGTACATCACTATTCTATCAATATAAGCACAGAGATGATAGAAAAGATGTAGCTGATGAGTGCTTTCAATACTATTGTGTTCCGCTAAGTATAACATTACCGAATTATAAAATCCGGGTTACACAATGAGCAAAGATTAGTGCGAGCAGTGATACTGCTATTTAGTTGGTGTATGGACTCCACATGAACGATCAACACTCAAGTGTCTAAGTGGCCATGTTAAAGCTCCATAAACACAAAGCTTTTGAGATTCAAGTTTACTTTTATTAATGTGAACAGATGTTTAAATCTAACAAATTACCTTATTATTTGATTCAAAAAGATTACGCAGTATAAGTTCTTAATTAGGACTAATATATTTGCAAAATCTCAGCGAATGAATTTGTATGCAGTAGAAGTTCCCTTGTACAAAATACTAATATAATAACAGTAGAATGTTAACTAATTGCGGAAAAATCTAATTGTTAATTAAGAACTAGGATCAAATTTTGATTGCTTTTTTAATGAGAGTCAGTTGTATTACAACCAAGGTCTATGCTTATTTTAAAATAAACATGTATATGTATATCCAACTACACAGTGGGACTTAATTATATCGAAAAGCCCAACGACAAATTTGTGTAATACATGCAAAGTAAAAATCATCGAAACAAAGTCCTCTAGCAATCCATTGGTGTTGTTCCAAGAATACGACCCACTGACCTTCAAAACAACATATGACCCAACCACTCGTGTGGTGCGAAATTCGGTAGTGTGACTAACATATTTTCAAGTTTCAAACTCCAGAGAAAAATAATCTCTCTCGATGAATGGTATTTAAGTTCTCAGTATCACTTATAAACACCGTACATTCACAAGGTAAACTACTAGGTTAGTGTAACAGGTCAAGAATCCTGGTCAGATCACGTTTCAATTCGCGACAGGACCAGTCTGATGCTATGACTAGACATGTTATCAATTTTATATCATATGTAAGCTGTTAACAAGAAAAATTTTCTTTTTAGGGTCCACATCGTTGGATGATTTCATTCGAAAAGATTCAAACACCAGTCTTGAAAGTTTCTCACATATATTAATCTGTTCATTGGTGAGCCGAATGCGATTCAGTATGCTATAGGATAACATGTAAGTTTGTACTTGCTTTAACGTTAACATAGATACGTTTTTATATTTTGAAATAACTTTGAGTGTCATCATATTTTTTCGCACGTTTATATAAATCTAATTCCATAATGTCTGAACACACTGCTAATGTATTTAGGACTATAGGGCCAGTGAAATGTTGAGTGATTATTGAGTGATATTTTTCAAAAAGAGGTATACATAGGGGTCCTGTAGGGCAAGTGAAATGTCACTGAACCCTAGCCAAATCATCCGGCAGTTGGGTCACTGAATATCGAACAGATCATCCATCCTTGTCAAGGTCAAAGACAATCAACGCGCATCAGTCAATGATACGCCACTGGCCCATGCGGCAGTGGTTCTACTTTCGTTTGTATCTCCTTTAATTAATATATTCTTGTAATAACGTCCTTTGTGTTGTACAGTCTTCAGAGCATGCATG
>NC_031499.1:5042294-5099998 GCF_000237925.1 Schistosoma mansoni | reverse complement strand
TCTACGTTGATGATCTATGTCGGATGATTGGAGGCCTACTCGAGTTAGACGGGGACGGTGTAACGAATAAGCTAACTTCGAAGTTACACCTCGCGACCAGCACCTTATGTGGATTGCCCCGTCGACGTATTAAGGGATCATGCATGCTCTGAAGACTGTACAACACAAAGGACGTTATTACAAGAATATATTAATTAAAGGAGATACAAACGAAAGTAGAACCACTGCCGCATGGGCCAGTGGCGTATCATTGACTGATGCGCGTTGATTGTCTTTGACCTTGACAAGGATGGATGATCTGTTCGATATTCAGTGACCCAACTGCCGGATGATTTGGCTAGGGTTCAGTGACATTTCACTGGCCCTACAGGACCCCTATGTATACCTCTTTTTGAAAAATATCGCTCAATAATGTAGAAGCCTAATACTTGTAATCAGTTTCACTTCCATATGAACGGTATGAGAGTTCAAAGTTCACAGTCCACTGAGGTTTATTCGAAGTGAAAGTGTACTTTGCTTCTAATATGTTTGGAAACTATACTTTTGACATCCATGGAATGAAACGAAAGGACTGACCAAGCGATCTCAAAAATTAACAACGTTGAGACACACTTTTGGACGAAATTGAATTCTGATGACGTTTGACAACAGAAATATTAAAACGTATTAAATTAATTATCGACCAACGTACGTCGGATAAGGGAGGGCTATGCGGCTGCATCCAAATTCCAAAAAGGAATAGTTCTGTTAGTTTTCAATATTCTAGCTTACTGTATCAGGATCAATGGATAGATCGTAGCTGAAGACGTCCGGTCAAGTATACACACCAGATCAAGAGCGGGATTGCCGAGATATACATACCTCGAATTTACTATCCAGTTTATTTCAAACGCTTCCCAAAATATGTCGAAATCCTTCCAAACATACCTTCTGACTAATTCACCCATGACTTCTGACTGGACTAAATTGGTATCGTTCGACTATAATAGTATAACGGGTAAAATCGTTATCAAACCCTAAACATCTATGGCGTTTTTAACACCATCTTCCTTTTCATATACCACCACTTATTATTACGGTCGCCATTATTTATTTCCAGAATAACACTACTGCTCACTGTAACATGATCAATAGTGCGTACACCTAGTTAATTTCCGGCAAATAAACTATTGTCCACTATTATATCTCCTTTATTATAATTTTGAAGGATTAGTTACCATGATTTTGGTTCTCGAATTTCATCATATGTTCACCAATAGCAATAACTGTCTTTTTAGGTACTGTGAAGGAAACAAAGTACTGAAAATCCGTTCGAAGCATTTTATTTGATAGTAATGTCGTTTATTTGTTTTTTATCCCTGTCATGTATTCCGACTTTTATTCACGTATCTTTTCATCGAACTTTATGTTCTTTAGTCTTCTACGTCTGAGCTTACATAATTTAACTTTAGTTAGAGATTTAACTATGATGTTTAAGAGTAATTGAATTATAGTATAAACTAGTGGTTGCAGAAACAACGCAATTTAACCAATAAGTATTAGATGGGCACGAACGAATGTATGGTACTTGAAATTCAAATTCAAACATTCATCGATACAAAGGAATTATTGGTTCATCCAAACACCACATCCACCACAGCATTAATTGCAGTCAAAGTTTCTGTAATCGATTATACGTCTTCTTCTTAGGTTCATCATACGTCTGTCCGAGAGTGTATTGGATAAACTCTCTGTATTATCTAGAATGCACTCGTTAGTATTAGAATTAACAACCGAAATTGGAATAGACTCATCTGATTCCTGGAATGGTATACAATCATCATGTCTGTTGTGTAGTAAAACCACTGGTATCTAGAATTTAAATCATAGACTCTACAACATTATAATCCTTCACAAAATAATGTTGCGTCCTTACGTCTCAATATTATACCCAATATGACGTCCCTAATTTGCATTATCTTCTTATATTTCACACTTCGATTATTATATGTGAGTATTTTGGGTTGCAAACTGACACGTAATTTGAGGCATTCCATCATGTGACTTTGACTTGCATAAAAATTATGATAAATATCCTATTTATTATTCATATTAGCGTACACAGATAGATATGCACTGATATGTGTTGTAGCTGCAAATAAATCCCCAAAATCAATAGCTCTGTAAGTGTTCGACATCGGACGCTGACCATATTAGTTTTAGTGGACTCATTTAGCTGAAGGCACTCGGTCATGCTTCCGCACCAGACCACGTTTTCAAAACGTCGTGCGAAACATCTCCTACGATCATTAGCCAGACTAGGTCAGTCACTTCTCAATATATTAGTAACCTATCAAATTTATCTTCGAACCTCCTCGCTTCTGACATTTGATTTTACTGGGTGGGCGTGATTCGATTATAAAAGCTGTTACTGGTAAAGATTTGTCAAACTACAATACTGGTGGTATCTTCAGTGTAATTAATACGTGTGATTCATCTAAGCTCGATTCACCTGCGATACAATCAGATGGAAAACATGCATCTGCCTCATACTCATTAAGATAATCTTGGAATTGATTTGGATTCTCTGCCTGTGCAAACTTCATATCTGGGCAAACTGGTTCTCCGATTGCTTCCGAAAAACTTGCTATCCCCTCTGATTCATCACATCATTGACAAATGATTCTGCTCAACGCATATTGATTTGGGTTTCCCTAACATCGATAGAAGATATTGTCTCAGTTGGTGTATCTACGTTCTTATCGAGATTGAAATAATATTGCTAACTATCCCCAACTACAAAAAACAGAACTAGTGAACAAACAATGACACAAAAATCAGTTTAATGAACAATTACAGCTAGTTCGTCCACCAGAACAGCATTTTGGGGATGATGTCAATAAAAACTGTCTAAATGTTTTATATATTCTCACTGAATCTGAAATCCAAAGACAAACTGCTAACTTCAGACAAGATACAACTAACTAACCATGCAGACCCTGGCACCATAAAACGAAGCGTTAGCAAAACCCGACGAGACAACTGGTTCGGCTTCTAATACATGGTATAGTTACTAGTATCAACAAATGAACGTTTCTATTAGTGTGGAAATAATATTCTACTCATTCTGTACAGATCACATGCCGATTGTTAAAGAGGCATTACTCAATATTATAAGAATATCGACTGCAAATGTGAAAAGAACTACATTTTTTGAAACTGTTTCCATTTCTGGAAGTGTACTGTGATTTGCAGACCAAGGGGGAAGAATCAATACGACAGACACAATATTAAAAACGTCAAGTAAAACAACGTAGATGTAGTCTGTGGAGCTAAAACTACAATAAAAAATAAATCAAGCCCTCTCAACCAGTACCAAAAACTTAATCGGATGAACAGCTGAAAGGATAAAGATAAAAGAAAGACGAAAGTGTACACTAACATAAGACATTTAAAAACGGTTCAATAGTGCTTTCTCAGCCCTCTTTCTCTTATAGTTTGATTTTGGTCAAAGTGTGATTTTTCATTTGGCGTTGAGTGTGGTCAGGCAATTTAACCATTAGGTTGCATGGTCCCTTAGTCATAAATGGATTGAGTACAACAGAGAACTAATCTGCATTCTATGGACGTCTGATTCCCCACTGAGAAGAAAGGGCCTCGAGAACCTATAAAATATTTGGTTTAATTCATAGACCAGTGTGTTATTTCGTGAAAATGGTCAGCCTTTGACCTAGAGGTCTAATCTACAAGATAGTCGGCCAACATTAGAAGCTGCAGTCACATAGTAGCCGGTGACCAACAATAAGCTCGAACGCCATTTTTTTCCGTAGTGTCATGGAGCCCACTTACACCACTGGTTTGGAATCAGGGTTTCCCAACTCCTTTAGGTGGACCTTCCGTGTTCACCAGTACGGTCAAAGGCTCGGATATTCGCTTCTCTTCCTCTCAACTTCGTACACAGCACCCCTCGACGTACGACTGTTCACCACTTTTTTTACTGCTTCGATTTGCCTGTGGTATATAAGGATGGACATGCGTATTATCCCGAATGAATAGATCTATGTCCGAGCATTAATCAGTCTTAATACAGATGTGCTGTGAATGAAGTAGGGACCACATAATTTACCAGGTACGTTGCCATGGTGACGACTAAGCCAGGTTATACATTCTCCAAAATGACACTTAACTACGATGTCTTGTATTTTAGACTGCCGATATTTGTGAAGCATCCAAATTTCACTTAAACGACCAGAAACTATAGAAACAGAACTAGTTTGTCGAGAGCAACATATGTATGCTCAGATGAGCGCTTGATGATGTCTTGCACCTTCAATACATCTGAATGGAGGATTACAGAAAATATCGAGGTTGCAATTGAATGTCCTGTAAGTCGATTTTGATAGAACTCATGAAATCAACTGTTCGAGTTAAATCACTTTCGGAGTATCTGATTTTGCTGCAAGGACTTTCATCATGATTTGATTCAGTAACACCGAGCCACTCCAAATCATTTGCAGAGACATTTAGTTTACACCTTGTTGAAGGGATGTCAGTCTGCACATCACCGAAGAGTTTTTTGGGTGTTCAGTAATTTTGTAGTTACTAGCTCAAGGAAAACTTCCCTTCTTATTACAATCTGTGATCAAGATCAGTGTATTCTTGCGTCTAAAACAAGTTAATGATTGAATCTCGAAATAAAGTTTGACCGAAAAAATTGTCTCATTATTAGATCGAGTGACAACATGTTCGAATCCAGAGTAATATTGGCCCACTACCATTCGAAGAGAAAGGATAACCAAAACTATTCAACCCCAATAGGCACGAAACAAAAAAATCTACATATTTCTATCACCTTGGTTTAATTGTGCAACGTGAATGATCTAGTTTGTGTAAAACTGAGGACTAAATAGAAAATTGTCACCAGTTTAAATTAACAAAATAGTTGAAAAATGAGCAGACAAGTTTGACCTCAAAAGGCAAGATTACAGTTTAATTACAAACTTTTCTAAAACTTAAATACTTAAGATTAATAAAGAAAAATAATTTGCTTTTCGGAAAAAGAATGAATAACAACTGGAAGAAACTGGAAAGGATTGCCATGGACAGAGTTGGATGGAGAATGCTGGTGAGCGGCCTATGCTCCTCCACGAGGGGTAACAGACGTGAGTAAGTAAGTTTTCAAAAGTACATTTGAATTACTGTTGATTCACAACAATATACAAGAATTTATGAAATAGAAGCCAAAATATCTGTCAGTTAATAGATATGTATTGTTATTTACAAGGAATGGCAAGTGAATGAACAGGGTCATGTGAAATATACTTTACTCATTTTGAATTGCTAGACAATTATTCACTAGTTTAAGTAGAGCAGGATTTTCTAGAGCAGCTGCTACACGTTCCTTATCAGCAAGTTGTTTATTAATTTCATCTTCAGAATCATGTGTACCAGGTTTCACCTTGACTTCAATCTATAGTGAAAAAACAAACAAGAAAAATAGAGAGACAGAAAAAAAATAAAGGTGAGTGATAAAAATTATTTTAGAGACAATATCAAAGTTAGCAGTCAGTAATCATAAGCAACGTAGATTCTGTTAAATGTATGTGTCTCGGTTCAAGATGTCACAGATAGATATTAGAACATTGGGATGAGATTTTAAAGATCAACAATAGAGTAGTATAAGCAGTAATAATATCAATAATAGAAGAAAATACCAGATATAGGCATTATGCATTCGAGAAGAAAAAACTAATTCGTTGAATAAAATTTTAAGACTGAAAGATTCAAAGAAAAGGAATAGCGAATGCAAGTGGATTGTTATGATTGATTTGGAACCGTGCTATACAATGTCTCCAACTATTTGTGATGAAAATCATGAGGACCCCAACTAGATAGTCTATACTCACCACTTTTAATTATCTCGAAAGTTAATGACTATATAGACTAATTTCATGTGCTTGTTTGACCTCCCCTAGTTTTCTTTCAATCACCAGTCAAACCATCTAGCATCACCCACCAAGCTACCGTGAGATACAAGTTTTAAATTCAAGGTGTATAACTTGAATAATTAGAGATTTCTCCAGTATGATGTAATATTCATTAAACAAAGTGACAATTAGTACCATTAATATAATGGTCTATAACCAAAGTACAGTGAATTAACAATCAAAACATAATCAAATTAATGCACAGTTATATAACCTTGAATGGAGACCATACATAAAAGAAGCTGACTGGTTCCCTAAATTACCAGCCATTAAATGAGGTATAATCGTATCTCACAAATAGTTCCATATTATAATGACTAAAATAGTTTGCTTTTACAAACATCACATATTAATAATTCTTTACAGTTAGTGTATTGATAAGAGTACATTACACATTCCATTCAATGTCAGTAATGTTCACTTGGTTTTAATTACGTTAAGAATTACTAATCAATGTTTAAAATTAACGAAAAACATTATGCTGTTACATGGTCTATGTAATTTCATTCAGTAGTTTACCTCGATGTCTAACTAACCGATTTATATCATTCAACTGTTTTTCTATTGTAAATTTACGTTACCTAATATATATGCATTGCTGTTAAATGATAATTTTTTCACAGATTGTTAGCGGGAAATAAACCGGATTAAAGCACGTTATGTGCATAATCGTGACGGCGCACGCTGATTGTCTAATTCTAAACCAATCAGCCCTGACAAATTATTGGAGAAAAATTTAGAAGCTTCTTATGTATATACTATAAATATATGAACGTTTTTCTAACCATTGATTGCTGTTCACCTACCCTTGTTATTTTGAATACAATTTCGTTCCTGTTCAACGTGTTCTGATTTTGGAAGTCTTGTCGAGTGTCATTGTATAAGAATACTAAGCAATAGGAGTAGCTGGGTCGTTTATTAGCAAAACAACTATAACATAGATGTTGCACCAGAATAAACAATTAACACATGTTGCTTTTTTCAATTAACTCCGCCTGTAGCTCCTCCGGGGGCTACTGCCGGTCCCAAGCCCGGGTAAAGGAGGAGGGTTGAGCATGGGGGTTAGCGACCCCATCCCGTAGAAAACCAACTCGCTAAAAACGCTAACCAGAAAAAATAAGTAAGTTTTTTTCAATTAAGTTAGGTGTTGCTTTGTAATCCATTCACTATAAATCTATTAATCTAATCAACCATAGGTCATATCATGCGAAGAAAACACATTGTAAGGAAGTGTTGTGGTCAGTCAGTGACAAAGAACTTCGTACATACGTACATCAGTTCAAGTTGCCATACCACATTAACACAGAGATGCAGTTGTCGATTCAAATTTCATAGTGGTAGAAGAAGTAAGAGTATAAGCAGTAATCCGAAAGATTAGGGTTTGAAGATGTTATTCAAGGAGTATAATCCAGTGAAATAAATTTGGAAAGAGAAAAAGGAGAGGGACATGAAGAATTCAGAAGATTAGAATTTGGCATAACACAAAGAGTGGATGCACCTTCGCCATTGCAAACGATTTTGAGCCATGTCATTCAAGGTCTCTAACCAACGGTTGCTACCATCTGGCGAATCTCAATCAGGTAGTCTACACCTACCAACATGACTCAGTCCACTTGTCAGTGACTTCATGGATTTATGCCACGTTTTGGTCTGGCCGCCCCTAGCTTTCTTCCAACCTATTCTTACGCCGTAAAACATCGCACGTCGGGGAAGTCAGTGGTTGGGCATACGTAACTAATGTCCCAGCCATCTCAACTGATGAAGTTTCACTACTTCATCAATCGATTTGCCATTCATACCTAGTACCCGTTTCCTAACAACTGCATTACTTACCCGGTGGCCCCAGGATATACGAAGGAAGTGTTGAGATCATATAGTTGCATACAAACAGCCTAACTATATACTTTAAATAAAAGAAAGAATCACTTAATAAAAGCAAAGTAAAAATTGAAGTTTGAAACAAAAATAAATGTCAATACAAACTCACTTTAAATCGTCGAGGTAGTGAACGAATTAATTTCACTTTAATAGCTAATCCAATTAATGTAGCCATACTGCAACCAGGGATTGTAGGTGAATATTCAACACAAACCCAACTTTCGGTATCATTCACATTAATCCAATCATCATTCAGTACACTTAACACTTCAAGACTATGAGGATGTTCAGGATCTCGAATATCACGAATATGATCTTAATACATAAGATAAAATATACTACTAAACGTATTGAGATAGTATGGATTTATTTGATTATAAATAATAAAATTTCCTTTATTTTCATTTCTAGCAAACCATATTGTGAAACTCATACGGAACTTGATAAAATACCATTTAATAAAATAACGGAGTAGCATTATAAACCTAGTTGTGACTACCTAACAGTTAATTTAACATTAAATTATCACTTATGGGTGTAGAAATAAAAGATGAACCTATACACTCTAATTGATAAGGAAAATTGAAAGGTACTACATGATATTAGTCGGAGTACTGATGAAAGTCAGATCACTGATCAACTGTCTCATTCCAATGAGAAGTCTTGACGAGTGGGCATGAAACAGTTAGCACCAACGGAACTGAATGATTATCGTGTTATGTATCGAAATGCTTGAAGCTGAAACTGTAATAGACTGAGAAAAGCTAGACATAAGACGTATCTATGCTCACATGCTTTTTAAAAGTCAAGGGTTAGGTGAGAGATGATAAATAAGGCAGGTTATTGGACGAAGCTGATTATGCAGTTTGTGAAAGTCTTAGCTCATACATCTAGGGGATATATATATACCAATGACTTGTGCATATTATCACTCGGTGGCCAATTACAACCTCCTATTCATTATTATTCTTCACGCTTGCATGGACTGAACTATAGTAAGCGTGTATTCTGTATGTGATTGGACGGCAAATGCAAAGACCTGTACCATGGACTGCTAAAACAGCGGTTTAAAAAATTAAGTGTAAGATATGAGGGTCCTGGATTGGATCCCTAATCACCAGTTACAGGTGTGTACCGCTGAAGAGTTCCACACGAGGATGAAGCAGTTGCCTAATGCCCTCTTGTTGTTAGTGGCACCTCATTTGACATCAATTTACGATAACTACAACCTATGTCATTAAAAGCAAGAACTAATAATTTATACATACTCAAGAATAAAAAATGTAGGGAAATGGAAATAATCTAAATGAAATAAAACTCACCAAATATTTCTGCTTTATCAATAAGTTGACGTTGACCATCCCACTCAAAGTTATCAATATTTAAACCTAGTTTATTTAGCCGAGGCTTTACAGGTACATGTAACACTGGATTCAGATTTTCTAGCATAGAGAAGAGAATTTCTAAATGTTCACAAAAAATAATGAAGAAACTTGATCTTCAAATGATTAACGGGAATAACAATTCCAATTGAATTGTGAATCAAGAGAAAATAAGATGTGGAAGTTATTTTCACTATAAACTAACGAGTTGGAATTGTAAGAAAAACTGAAAAGCATTGAACAACTATTACATCTTTGTTCATGACTCCCTCCCTTTATTTATTTAAACACATAAATATTGGTACAAGGAGCCCCAGATACGTACACACCACACAAAAAATTGTCATTTCATTTAATTGTGTGAGGGCTATGATACTGCCCAGGTGCACAGACCGAAGCAGGTAGTTTTCTTAGGGGGCCACACCCTGAGCCTTTGACCTAAAGGTCTGATCCACAAGGCAGTGGAGCAACATCAAGAGATGCAGTTCCATGGTAGCCGGTGACCAACGATTGGTTCATACGCCATTTGTTCCCTCAGAATACTGGAGCCCATGTGCACCATTGGTTTGGAATCAAGGTTTTCCAACTCCCCTATGTGGACTTTCCGTGTCCACCAACCCGGTTAAAGCATCGGACATTCGCTTTTCGTCCTCTCGATTTCGTAAACAACACTCTTGGTGTGAGAAGACAGTGAGTAGGACTTCCTTGCAGAGGCTGTATACGCGTAGCCGTGTGAGAGCATTTCGAGAAAGAGGGCGGGTCCCCCACTCTCGGCCGTACCAGGGTATTTGGGGATAGAACAGAAGATTCATTTGTCTCCATCTTTATTTCACGTGATACTCATCTCACATTATCAGTGACTCACGATTGATTTGGCTATTGGAAAAGGAGACAAACTGCTTCATTCTACTGACAACGTGGATACTATCAAGTGTCCCTTGGTACCAGCAGTAAATGAATTCTTTCACCGCATAACATATATATACACGGATGGAAATACCGAGTGACTTAGGAGATATAAAAATAGTACTATTTAAATGCTAAATTTCTTTAAAATAATATCTCAATACAATCATTCATTTACAAGTTATTTTTGGATTAATTACTAGTCGAGGGTAAATAGCTAAAACGAATGTTTTGTTGAACAAGTATCCTTCTGAATCATTCTATAGTCCCACATCTTATTTCTTTATTTTTACAAGTTATAGCTCAGCATTATCATGAAACTATTCAATAGTAACTAAACAGTTTTATAAAAAATTCTGTACAATCGAAGTGTCAGGATAGATTGATATTAAGTGGATAACTTATAAAAATCATGAACCGTTGGGTGATGATAATGACTATGAAATATTACGAACTGATTGAAGTTAACGATGTAAACCAATTAATACCAACTAAGTGGCTATAAAGTCAGGCGCTCATCACGAGACCTAGAAGTCTTGGGTTCGAAACTTGACGTGATTGTAGATGTATATTGTTGAGCAGCCCTATGTTAGAACAGAACTGAAAAATCAATGCTTCCTGGTTTTTAGTGATTGTTTAACAAAAGCCAATCCACCACGATGTGGAATTCTGAAAAATAATTAGGTTGGTACTTTTTTTTTTACAGATTTCTACAGAACTTTTTAAAGATGAATTACATTATTACTTAATTATTGATTATGAAATCTAATGCATTTGTAAGTTATCAGAAGGGGGTTTTATGGAGATTTTATTATTTTTATATAGTCGAGATCATGAGTCAATCGAAGCTAGACCACCATTTAAAACCTGGAAGCACTAGATGGCTGTTTCGTCCTATTGTGGGACTCCTCAGAAGTGCACATCTACGATCTCACCTCGCGAGATTCGAACCCAGGACCTACCAGTCTCGCACCAGAGCACTTAACCGATAGACCACTGAGCCGGCATCCAACGGTGTTGATGTCTAACCTCAACCAATCCACGAAATTGCGCGACCAACTTCCACTGTACTGAGGTAGATACCTGTCTCTACCTGACATGGATTAGCTCCACTGGTCACGACTTCTCACTAGAACTCTAGGACTTACCTCATGGAGCCAGTCGCTAGTGAGCATATAAGTTGTGGCTTCATCATTAAGCATTACTCTAGTGTAAATGAATATTTATATAAGGTATATGAAAATATCAAATCAATCAAGGTAATTTATGAGTCAATTATTCCAACGACGTTGATTATGCAACCATACATAATGAGTAAAAAGTACAAATGGATAGCAAGAAGACCGGTAGACTACTTACTATCAATTTGGACTGTTTACCTATTATATATGGTTACATAATCAGCGCATCGTAAGTCGGACGCTTTTATGCCATACTTTTTAATGATACCTTACGGTGAATCATACTGAAATCGGTGAAGTAAAGTCAACAAGCAAACTTATCATCCCAAAAGATTATGAAGGGTTTTACAATTTTGCTTATCATTATTTTTTACGTACTATGGTCATGATAATCTTATGAGTATCGTTTCCATTTCAGTGGATAGATATCACCGAATAGAGAACTTTATAGTTTACACAAATTCAATCACGGAAATTCAGAAAACAGCAAAACAAAGATGATGGGCACTTCACTGCTTACACAACGGTTGAGATTACACAAAAACACGTCTATTTCTGGTAAATAAAATACAGTATATGAATTTCAGAGTTTTTTTTGAAAATTTATAACCGTTGGAAAATGTCTTAATTTATATGTACATTTGTTCATCACACTATACTAGACACTTATTTTTCTTAAAAACTGAGCGAGAGAACACTCTGATTCTGTTAATGCAAAGTGAAAATACTGTGATTTGCATACATACTACTACTAATAAGCAAACAGTCCAGTGAGAATAGTAGAAAAAAACCAAACACAATAGCTTTGTCCAAGTGATCAAGTTTATTAAACAATTAACAATACAGAATAGACAGCTAACAGGATGTAACATGTATGCATGACGAAGTTAAGATCTGAATTGAGCCATATCATTTGGTTCTTGAACATTCGCTTCATGTATACGTCGTTCCAATGTATCCAATGTCTTGTTCATCTAAAACAACAACAACAGAGAGCAGAAGTAATTTTGGCGATTATCGAATCTGAAGCCAGCTATTCTGAGTGTTGTTAGAGTTATAATAATGGATATCATTTTGCGGCTCCCTATGGCGTAGAAAGATACATTGTTTTGAGGCACATGGGAAGGAAATGGGGTAAGGGGTGATCTTGATGACCTGAGAGTGTGATCGATGGGTTCAAGGGAGGAATGCATGAGGTTAGTCGTATACGGCTTTTTTGAAAAAAGTTTTAGATGTGTTATCGTTTTACTTTTATGACATTGCCATCAGAGATGTGTGATGTGTACGATATTTAGGTTCGACAATTTCTGACCCCGTTCCTTCGTTGTAAGAAGGTAGCACTACTCCAGATGTTGGTTAACTGAAGGAAACACTCTGCTGCTGTCATACTCCTGTACAGTCAGCAGTAAAACTTTGGCTTCAGGCAATGAGTTTGAAGCTTTTAGGATGTTTTTCATCGAACTTGGGTGATATGGTAGGAACTAAATGAAGGAGTGTCTTACTTAATATAGGTCAATCGGGTCCTCACAATATGCCGGTGTAGTGAACAAAACAACGGTTGGGGACAATCGAATGTATTTAAGCAAAAATTACAGACTATCTCAGTAAATTCTGATAACCAAACAATGAACAGTCAATTTGCAAATTAACAACCAATTGTTTCAATCTTTTCTGTTTCTTCTCTAATTTCATTGCTCATGCATTTTCCAAACGATTGCGCTTCATTTCAGTTCTTTACACATCGGTCTTCTGGCAAAATACATTCTATGTCTGACCAACACCATATACTACTTATATAGATATAAGTAGACCACACCACACCGGCTTAATTACCACACCAAACCAGTAGCTACAGTCGGCCTAGAACTGGAAAGTGATCATACTGACTTAAATTCTATAAGCCATTGTCCTAATTCTTAAACTACTTTTAGGCATAAAAACATGAATCCTATTTATATTCTGTAGTACGAGTTTTTAAGTAATATCAATGTTTAAAAATAATTATCCCAGGGACAGGAGGATTAGTAAAGAATAGATTACTCACTCACTTAAAAGGTAAAACCTAGTGCATATGTGCGTCGGTTTAAGCTGCCCAATCATATGAACATAGTAAGATGAAATTAACAAGACGCGTCCCACATTAGTAGAAAAAGTAGTAATCAAAGAAGTGATAGAAAACTCTGGGTGTTGATCAAATAATTCAAGTAACAATTAATTTTCAGAATAAAGTATAAACTAGTTTTAAAACTCAAAATTTAAGGGGAAATAAGGACAAAATACATCTACACCATTGTGACCGATTCTTAGTCATTTTTTACTCAATATCTCCAACTACTGGTCACAATAGTCATTCACCTACCAACAAACATGCCTCAGACAAAGTCAATGACAATATTGGACGGATGTCTCATAGTGGATTGACCGACTCAAAGTTTTTCTGACCTACGCCTACACCAGTCGATAATGTGCGTTTAGAGGAGCAATGGTTAAACAGACGTAACCTATGTTCTAACCATTTCAATTCGACGCAATGTAAATTTGAACTTGATAAGAGACTAAGTTAAGTGAAATATTGGGAATAACTAGATAACCAATATAATTGTAAAAATATTATGCTACACGACTAATACGCAGACAACGGCTGATTCATAGTTTTATACATCACATCGTTCACTATATATAATGTTTAGGACTAATGTTAGCACGATACAGTCAATCATTTTACATTATTGCGGAATTAACTAATGGGGAGTTCGTACCGATAACATTATGTCTATGGCGATCTCTAATATGATTTAATTGTGAATAGTGGCAAGTATGAAAATTAAAGGTCAACATAGCTTATTCTTTATTTCAAACGAAACGAAAACCAGATTACGTGTTTAAAGTGGAACAACGTGCATTTTTAGTCAATAAAATGTTGTTTGATTTTTGTTCATTCAATAACCAATGGAAGTGTTTAAATGCTAGTATCTCTGAGAAAACCTAGTGCTACTGTAGTGAACGAAAACTCAGGTACGATAAACCAATTTATTATTTTTTACAAAGTCACACAGCACCTTTGTAAAATAGGAAAATCATACACTGAATGCATCCTTTACACATCTTACATCAGTTATTCTTTATAGACTACATCATTCTTCTAACTCTGTTGTTGTTCTAGATGCTCTCGGTTTTCTTTCCCCTACTTTTTATTTCAATCTTCTACTGGTAAGCATTCCACTTTCGACTCCTGCTACATACTACGGCTCGGGGTGTGGTCCCCTAAGAAAACCACCTGCTTCAGTTTGGGCACCTGGGCAGTATCACAGCCCTCACACAAATCAAATGAGATTTGTGGGGCGCATATGTATCAGGTGCTTTTTTTGTACCAATATTTATGTGTTTAAATAAATAATAATAATAATAATAATAAAGATATGGACGGATGTGAAAAGGGTGGAACTTTAAGGGCTATCCAACGATAGATTATCATACTTTTTATCGTATGTTTACCGAATACTTAGGTTACAGTAATATTTTTATGCTGCCATAATTATAAGTAAAGTCACACATCGTTAACTGTTCATAATTTACAGTTAATTAATGATATACCTAACACTCAGTTTTCTACTACAAATGACTTAATCAGGTAAATATTGTAATTTATTACTTACTATGCCTTGTGGTCCTGTCATTGATGTACCTGATTATGAGAATTTTTCGGTCACGCAGTAATACAATGAATAGAAAAATATAAAGTTTGAGAATAATTCGGCTATTTTCGTGTTCTCACTTGCTATTTAGGATACAACTAGAGCTGTGTGGACCAATGGGAATCGAGATATCCAATCGTTGTTGGCGGTGATATTGATTTTATGGGCGTAAAGTGTTGGTTAGGAGTATTAAGAGTAAGGCAGATATTCTTATTAATAGACTCAAATCAGTAATCCTACTGATGAGTGCGGAAACAAGTTGGCATTCATAACAATATTAAGCGATAAAAAAAGAACTTACAAGACGATTGAATTTAATATTCTCCAAAACTTTAATAGCTGTATAATAATCACCTAATAAACAGTGTAATCGACAAAGTCCAATAAGACTGAAGAACCCAAGCATTTTGTAAAGTACGCAACGACCAAAATCATCTGCGATATCATCCGGATCGCCTTAAATTTAACACAAACAACAAAAACAGTGTACAGAAATGATATGTGTTACTCGGACCCTTGATATTAACTTCTTACATTTGAGCCGCAAATGGTAGAGCAAATGAGTGAAGAATGGAAGCTTTACTTTAAGGTTCACTGATGTAAAGTAAATTAGCATCCTTATAGGTTTACAGGTTCTATAAGCTTGAAGAAACGCCTTCAATTTTATAACAAAATAAGCAGTTTTCCAATCACACTGCAACACACAAGTCCTAGTTTCTCTATTCATTCTTGGGTATTTTCTATTTGACGCTTCTCAATATAGTATCTTGGTGAAGTCCTTTAGGAATCACAAGAAAAACCCCAAGTAATCCGAAGTTCACATGATTTTTTACGAAAAAAAGCGTTTCGGTTTGAAAGAAACGTACAGAAAAATATAACTAACCTTGCTTAGCATAATAGCTTAGTAGCTCATTGATATTTGACTTGGCAACTAAAGAGTATAGAACATTCAAAACGCTATGTATGCTCCATATTTTTGGATTCTTTAAAAGTTGAGCTTCATCTTCAGGTTTGAGTTTTAACCGACTGCGGAAACTGCAGAACTTTTGAAACTGATACAGAAACTCATCTATAATATCCCATAACCACTGATTAGGGAGAACCAAATTGACTGGTTGTTCAGCAACTGTAGCGAAATGTTATAACACATTTATATGAATCAAAATAAGACAGGAACTGAGATTAACTAACTATTGAAAACACATTTCTCGTATATAGAGAAACAAGAACAATTACAAGTATAAAAAGGAAATATCAGGTCATGCGATCTGTGCTGCTTTCTTTGCACTCTCAATTGTACAAAATCCTACCTATTGGTGTCAACCTTAAAAGTAGTCGGTCGGAATATCTAGTATAAAAACTGACTATTGGTAAGTTGAATAAAACTGGCGTTTATTAAATTGCTAGTTTGGAAAACTGTTGATAAGCCAATATCAACGGAACTCCTTGGGAAAGCATATATAAGCTAAATACCATTTCCGTAATATACAGAGTACAGGGTTTTACTAATTACTACTACTGATATAATGGTTTGGTTTGTCTACTGCAATTTAATGATAGGGATATCTAACCCATTTTTAAAGTTCCAATGTACAATAAAATTTGACTAGAGTCGTTACATACAGAAGACTATTTGCCCATACTAAAGAACTATCAACTACGGATAGATAACTTATAATTAATACCGATATAAAACCAATGAGGGGAAAACGCTCGACGATTAATTTATTAATCACGGACAATCAAGAAATGTGTCATAACATTAAATATCAATGCTTTAAAAAACAAAACGATGAAAAGCGTTATCACAATGACAAGAAGAATAGGAGTAATAAAAAGGTATAGTTTATAGTACTGCAGTACTAAAAAATGACCTACATTGGACTTAACTGTATTGACTGCTGTAATTTGTGTCAACAACCTATCGCATATACACAAGCAAGTATCTGGTATATTAATTGAGTGTCCATCCTATTTTCCTGTCTGGTATTTAATGAATTTATCCTAACCACTACTGGTGCTGCCTCATAAGAAATAGGTAAACGTTTCAGTTCCTCTGTCATATGGAGAACACAACCAATATTAGAGGTATATTTAACTAGTTATGGGGCATAGCTAGACAGTCATTAGCTTTATAATGAATCATAAACTCAATTTTTATCTAGACTTGAAATACTGGTTATTTTAAAGTCATGGCTTCTTAACAGAACGCCAGCGCAGTAGTTTCGCCTTTATTTTTGCTGTGTAACTATACAAACAGGCTATTTTTTTTATCTTGAGGAGCATGAAAGCCAATGTGACATGAGCAAAGTTTGTCTAATTCATCTATACAACTATTTGATATGATGGAAGCACCACTTCCTTGATATTATCATGATGTTAGCTATCTTTCAGGGAGTGACGGCAGAACACAAAAAGTTATCTGAGATCTTAAGCTCTGAGGTTAGGTAGGATTAATCCTACCTTGATCGCAAGGGGAAGGTTGACGTCACTTAACTTGAATTCTCAAATACTTTTGATAGGCTCAACCATATATGTCTTATCCATAAACTCAAACGACTGGGTATCAGGCCACCTTTAATTGATTGCTTCACCTTGTATCTGAAAAATTGAGATTTTAAGGTCAGGGTTAACTTCACTTTCTTTCAAGCTATGGAATGTCCTAGTGAAGTCCCCCAGGGTTCAGTACTAAGACCTCTTCTTTTTTTTATATAAACGATCTTCCACAACAAGTATTGTCTGACTTATTACTTTTTGCTGATGTTAAACTTTGGAGAGAGATGCGCGAACAAGAGGATATACTGACACTTCAGGGGGATCTGACTCGACTTCGAAGTTAGGCAGATGAAAACGAACTTGCCTTTAGCACTTCAAAGTGTAAAGTATTCAATCTGAGACATGTTGCAGACCACAGTTACAATTTAGGAAACTCCTCTCTAGAAGTATCGAAAGTTGAAAAAGATTTAAGAGTGCTGGTACCCAACGATTTGAAATCTTACGCTAACTGCAACCAAAATGCCTTTTGAGCAAACCTTGCACTAGTAACATCGAGGAACATTTTGGTCAGTTTGACGGAAGAACTTCCCACATAATCTACGACGGTTTTATTCGTCCTCATTTAGAATACGGAAAGTGTTTCCTCCTTCACTCCAAAAGGAGAACACTATGGAGCGTATCCAACGACGATCCTTGAAATCAGTTTAGGGACTCAAAGTCAAGCCTTATGAAGAGCGTCCCCAGCCACTAAACCTTAACCCACTAGAGTATAGGGCGTCTTAGAGGTGACCTAGTGGCTTACAGTATCTTTAACACTTCTTGACATCCCCTTACACACCTACTCAAGTTTAGCTCCAACACTATGGTTCATCGATTTCTTTTTCCTCTATCATCGTTAATATACCTAGGTTCCTGCCTGGAGGTAATGGTGATCCACTGCTACTAGACACCGAAGCCCCGTTAAGCGAAAACTTCTGTTGCGTTCACAACCATTCGAGCATTACAGAAGTGCATATCCAGACTCGAATGATTATATTAACGTTTTGACAGAGTTGAGTGTACTCTAGATAACCTTAGGATACTTTTAATCCTGATATATAGGCATTATATGTAAAACACTCTGTGTATAGATTATGTTGACACCGATATACAACTGGTAATATTTACTGCAAGTACAAAGTCTTAGAATTATTGACGTATAAAATTCAACTCACCCAAAAGTGCATTAAATAAGCTGGCATAGTTTAAATATGACTGAATCCTATCTTCAACTGTTAAGCCGGTGCTCACATGAGCGTAAATGTGTCGATAGTAAAGTTCGTTATACAGCATGAGAAAAAGCGGGTCTGTAAACGTCGAGTAAGACAAAAATAATGACATTACCATCAACAATCTGTTTAATGATATCCACGCTTGGCCATCTGGTAGTCATGAAATACTGCTCCGTTAGTTTGGGAAATCTATGTTTTATTTATCAATTATTTGTAACTCACTTGACCTGAGTGTCATTTTCAATCTCAAAGACGTTTTGCTCTTTTATGTGGATATGCAAATTCACTATGAACGTTCTAACATCTTCACGCAGTGAAATATATCCATCTGAAAATTGTTTGTTCATTTTTATGCGTGTTACACCGCCAACTTTATATTTCCCGCAGTGATCTTTCAATACCAAAAGGTCACTTATCAGCAATTTTCACTGCATTATTTTGAAATCGCTTTCGGAAGAGGTCTTACTACTTGAGATTTTCGGTCAGCACAAAAGTGATGTACTACAGTTCTGGAGGCACACTGGTAAAATATCTGGGATGAAACCCAATGTTATGTAAACTCTTCGGATTTCGTTCACTTATCATGCAACCCTTTAATATCTAGTTCTGGACAAGCACTACTTCATCGCTTCAAATATCAGACGTTCACTTTAAAGTGATTTGAACCTTTTGTAATTTTATCACAAATTCTACAATAATCACCAGATCCATATAATCTATTTCTGCATTTCATTAAATTACCACATCACACTATGCCCAATGTTTTTGAAATCTATCTATAAATAACCTCGCACCTCTTAAATATAAATTTTTTTATTGTCATCATCGATAATCTTTTGTTGTTCTGATGCTTTCCGTTATCACTATCAGTTGTTTCACTGCATTGTGACAGTAAATAAATTTTCGGTGTTAATTTTAACAGTAGACTCAAGAGTTTTATCTTGATCGTTTGCTTGACTAACAACTACATGCTAGTTTAGTTATTACTACAGTGAAGCATGTCTTAATGTAGGTGACTTTGTTATCTTAACGATGTTAAACGCGGTTTTCAAAAACCTGAATGCGCGTAGCAATAACTAGTATGATGGGTTTGGCCGAAAATGATAGAAAAGGTTCGAACAATTATTAAATTCAAGTGGAAAAGAGATAATATAACATATATGTAAGTTAGTAATATAAAAATCTGAAAAAATTAATTGTCGGATTCAAAATTTTCAACATTACTAATGGCACTACAGCTAGAAACATGATAGTAATAATATGGACTTTTCACAAAGAATTACTGTATTTACATTAGTGACATTTGTAAATGTGTGACGACAGTAATTAGAATTAAGAAATATCAGAATAATGATTGATCTAATATGGTTCGCTTGAAAACAACATAGTTTTTCATATTAGTATGTTATCATATAGGGCTGTTAAATATATTTAATAAAGAAAATGTTTTTTTGAGTGGTTTACATGATATATAAGCCTGGTTTAAGTAAAAAAGGTATGTTAGGCATCAAAAATATGGTAAATCATCCAGTAAAATAGGGAAGTTCACTAGCATTATTTTCGGGATTAAGATCACCCAATAGATTCAACATATATAAGAACAGTTGGACAAGCAGTAATGATCCGAAGACAACCATATTAAACACATAGTATCACAACCATCTCCTGGGTTTGGGTGGTGCTATTGACTTTGTCACTTGGTTGAATTAATAAAAATCCAAGAGCCTAACAGTAGGATTCGCTAGCGAAAGTAGTATTCAGAATCGTTTGCGTTTACATTTCTGATCGCATTGTTTATTCTTGGCTATTTTAACACCTTTGAATTCGTGAACTGAAGACATTCTGGATCTCTTGTACACGATATTTCGGCACGCTTTCTTTACTCTGTCAAGTATCCATGGTCCCTTACATATCATCCAATTTACTGTGTCGTTACGGCTCCTATTTGAGAAACATTTTGCTGCTGTTAACAGTTAAGTAGGTATCGAGTTGTAACATGTATTGTTGGTAAGTAACTTGCATTATGTCAATCAGCTTACTATTTCACGTGGTTTATCAGGCACTAATAGTATTTTACACTTGCCTGACTTGGAGTAATGAGACATTATATCTACCCCACTTAAATATATTTATTACATATTTTCAGAAAAACATTGAATGCTGGAAGTAATTGAGTTCTGTATGCAAACTAGTAATGCTCTGAACTGTTCAATTAGTACGCTATTAGTCACTCACGGACCTGTATTGGAGTCGGATAGAACTCTGTAAGAGCAGCCAAAGATAGTGTATCTTTAACTTGAAGCAGCTGAGGAATAATTTTCTAAGGAATCATTATTGCAAACAAACATCACAAACACCTCCATTTCGAACTATTTACCCGTTTCAGTTGTTCGCGTTTTTCATTGGTTTTGTTTCCCAAACATGTTTGTACTTTTTGGGTATTGTTTGTTTGAATCTTTCCATCGATGTTTAGGGCTGTGATTGATTGTCATATGTGCATCCTGTGCGGAATGCCTCGTTATCGCTTTAATTCACAAGCACTATAGGCAAATATGGTTGGTGGCTAGCAGTGAAATCCAAGACTTGCGTTTCGTCCTAAACATCAAAGGGAAGATACAAGCAAACAACATCAAGTGAATTTAAACTTCACCCCATTGCACAAGCAAGTGGCTATCAGGACTCACTAGCTGGGTGGATAACACTATGGCGTTGGAAACAAATAGTACTGGGTTCGAGTCCTGGAGTGCAAGTACATCCAGTCTCAGGTAGGAAGAAACGTGCGTCCTGGATTTCACTGTCAGCCACCAACCATCTTTGCTTACAGTGTGTTTATATTTCGACCCCAGATCCCAATGACTTAGTGACTCTTCAAAATGAAACGGGATCCAAGAAAACTGGACGAATAAGTTGATAAATATAAAGACGAAACAGGTGTTTGGAGATTGACAACGTTTTTACGCATAACATATTTGTAATTTAGTGGTTGAATTCATAGGTCATTTAAAGTCAGACCACCGTGGAAAAACTGGAAGCACTGGATGTCATTTCGTTACAGTATGGGACCCTTGAGAATTGCGCATCCACGATCTTTCCCGCGGTATTCGAACCCAGGACCTATCGATCTCGCGCGCGAACGCTCAACTTGTAAACCATTGAACCGTCATCTGAAGGTGTTAATGTTTGACTTCAAGCAATCCATGAATTGAGCGACCGCTTACTGTTGTCTTAAGGGAGTAACTGCCTTTACAACACACACGGTCGGACCTCACTGGCCACGGCTTCTCACTAGAACTCCAGGAAATATCTCATGAAGCCAGTCACTAGTGAGCATATGATGATTATTATGATAAGAGGATTTCTGTAGATAGTATTGTAAGTTAATAGTTATAATTGAAGGATGCCAGTTCATTCAAATCAGAATTCGGAAATGAAGCGGTGCGAACATATATTTGGAAGGCCATCGACAAATCGTGAAGCCATCAATTTAAGCCGGCTAACTGTTGCATGGGGTTCGTAGCACGGCATACTCGCGATCTGGTGAGGGTGCGTGACCGAGCATCTTCAGACAGATGTGTCCATTAGGACTAACGAGGTCGGCTTCAAATGTCGAAGACTTACAGAACTTTTTATTTTGAGGGTTTATCTACTGCTTCAAGTAAATCGTGATGTCTCAACGATGAACATTCACGTATGAATAAGAAGATGATTATTCAACTTTCGTTAGCTATTTGGTATTTCTAACAGAAAAGAAATATTTTTTACAAAATAATGGCAACTAATATTGCACTAAGAAAGTGAAAATACTGAACTGAAAGTGAAACTGTGTATCCGGACAATGTTACATGGACTTTGGTTCTTCTGTATCACATTTTGCTTCATATTTGAACCCACTGCATTTTCATCAATCTTCCTGGTCGTAATTTTGCTTGCCTCAGGAATTTTAATATTACAGAGAAATCCTGCGATAAGGTTTTTTCTTTTTAATCTAGTTTCTATAACTGAATGCTTCTCTTCATCTAGCAATACAACTTAGAGTGATTTCTTAGGGTTTTTACTATTGTCTAGTGTGGCGTGGACTGGTCTTTAAGACGCATTATAAAAGGTTGGATCGGTGCCGGATATGTGAATTGAGCCTGACTAGGTGCTATATCCATCAGCTTTGGAACTTTCTGACATTAAAATAGATTTTATGTTTCACTCACTGCGACGAAAGGTAATTGATATTGATGATTGGGAACTTCAATAATACGAAAATGCAGTAGAGTCTTACAACTCATTACGGACTCACTTCTACTTTTTACTTATGATTAGATATCTGGGGCTACCAAGAACTTGATTGTTGTCTTGGGGTCAGATGCACCTCGTTATTATTGTTCTTATCGATTTTTCTACTTATTCCTACTTTACGGAACTTTTTACTGGTAGGTAATGTGAGTGCTTTTATTTTGAATTGTTATGGTACCCCTTACAAACCTTGATAGACTAAACAACTTGAAAGCCACCTTGAAAAACGGGCTTCGGTCCCTACGGAGCATTCGGATTTTAAACGTAATAGCCCTTGAAATGTTCGGTTTTTTTGTACACTTTAAATACAAGTGAATCTATGTAAAGCTTATGATCAGTACAGTCTATGCTACCGTGATCAAAGCTCACAGTAACTCCTTAACCCATTTACTCATCAATCCTAGAATTTCAACAAACATGAGCTTACTACAGCTACAAAAGTGACATTTTTTGATCAATTGAAGTAGTCAGAAGACAAAGTAATGTACAAAGTATCTTTGAGGTACAACAGACAACTAGAGTGCTTTTCAAGTTTTGTCTTCCAAAACAATTCAAAAGACTAGTGATAATATGTCGTTTGCCATTCCTAGAATGATAAACAGTCTCGCCAGCAAACAGGAACATTTCACAGCCTATGTGATATCCAAAAGTAGACAAGTTTGTCACGGCGAGTATTTTATGCCGAGACTACTAAAATTGTACTTTAGTAGTCGCGAATGAACTAGTATTTAATTCGGAGAGAAAATGTTGTATGCACTTGAAGGTACTGTATATTGTAATTTAAATAAACCACGTGACGATTTACAAATTACCTATCATCCTAAAAACACCACAGTTTATAACTACAAAAGGTAATGAACCAGTATGTACTTCAGATTCATTATACTTCAGGACTGCTTTCAAAGTATCTCCAAAGTGTAACTCACAACTGTTACTCGAAGCAGAAGGACGATACCAAACAATTAACATGGAGCGTAGTATAAAGCAAGTTAAGTGTTTTATTTGTAACTGTTTACATCATAGTCAGATGTGTAATCTAAACAGCTATACATAGCAGAATTAACCTCACAGAGTCTCCCAAATCAGTTAGGCTGCGAAAAACTATACTAAATATTTTCTATCAATTCCACTTCGTTTATCTTTTAGTGGCCAGAGGAAGTGAGTTTTCGATACACTGTTACAGACACTGACTAAAAGAAGAAATGAGATTAGACAGGACTTCGCGATTCTAAATAACTAATAGACTTTGAAATAAAGAGTTAGTTTACACGCAAAATCAAAAGCGGTAGACTGCAATTATATAAACGTTTGTCGATTTAAACTCTCTCATCTGTTTTATACTTGTCATTCAACTTTGAATTTCACAATAGAAAACGAGTAAAGATTATTTATCTTGTTTATAGATATAATTTTACTGGGCGTAGTAGTGAAATGTAAGGAAAGAAGCAAACTTACTCAGAAATCCTTAGCTGAGCATATTTTAGATTGTAGAGTATTGTAATAAAGACATTACACTTTTATTTAGGGTGTGACCTTATTATAAAACTGTATGAATATGACTTTTGTTTCATAAAGATGTTTCAAGTCATGTTTTTATCGTGGTATGTAATTTGCATTATTCAAACAAGGATTACATCAATTAAAGGTAAGTAATCGTGTATAGAATTAATGGAACAAGTCCATTTATATCGTTTGATATTCATTCTGATCATGTTCGTTTAAATGGATACTAACTAGCTGATTGCACTTAATCACGTAATAGAATCAGATCACGGTATAGGATGATATGAAACGTTTATTCTTCTTTAGGTGATTCATTTTAAAAGTCTATTGTTTCTGTACCTCCAAACACAATCAACTATACTTTTTCTTCCAATCATTATTACTATTCTTCTTTGATTGTCTTTGTGGTAAGTCATTGCAATATATTAGGAAAATATGAGACTGGTAGGTCCTGAGTTCGAATCTTGCGAGGCAGGATCGTGGATGCGCACTGCTGAGGAGTCCCACGATAGGATGAAATGGCCATCCAGTGCTTCCAGGTTTTCCATAGTGGTCTAGCTTTAATTAACTCATGATTTCAACGATGGAAAATACTGAAATCTCCATAAAACGCCTCCTGAAAATATGATTTATTATCTAAGGAAACTCCGAACTGTAGGAGTATATTTTGAGTTGATAAAGTGAAAACACCTTCCAAAATTATGAACATCATTATTTTGGTATCCAATGTGAGAAATGATGATAATTAGCTTCACTTATCTTAACATCTTTTTAATATGCTCTATTTTTCTAATGATGATGATATTGCCATTGAGAGTCGAACCCATTACTTATCGCTATCAGCTCTAACTTTTCATTTAACAACCTACAGAATCAACCAAATAATGTCAAGGAAATCATACACACAGTTTATATATGTCAGTTGTAACTAATCGATTTGTGATTAATTGGTTTTAATATTCCTGTTCTTATATTTAGCTTCATGTGAGTAAATTATATACGATTGTTTTTAATAATATTACAATTAAAACTACCTAGTGATATATCTTTTGGCAATTGTAAGTGTAACGTAAAAACAGCTGAGCAAATCTCAGGAATAACAGTAATAACGTGAAAGTACTCACCACCGTCCAGTAATTTTTCACTCACCACTGGATAATCTAGACAACAAAGTGAATGCAGAAGTGTTATGATCAATCAAATCGACAATAGGACAGTGATTAGTGAATGTGTATTTATATGAAATTTGGAGTTGCTCTCGACTATTAACTACCAACAATGAGACTATTAGAGTGCTGTATTCAACTTTGTGCCTATGATTTAAAATATTGATATGGACGTCTTGAAATCCTTTTTAAGGAATGATTTCTTATACAAATTTTAAAAATCATTACATTATGCAATATTCTTAACGATTACAATACATGAAGGGATTGATAAATGAGTTAGCCATCTTCTTCGCAACCTTTTTTTTCGATACATCATCTTTGTTGATGAACAACTTTCCCTTTACAATTCCTAGTTCTCAAATACTGTTTAAGATTTGGTTTCATTTAGTTAGATTCTATATAATGAATACATCTTTTTGGCTTTGTACGTCTTATAACAATCTTTAATTTTGTTGTCAACCCTCATTTAAATACTGGCCTGCTCAACAATATTGTGCCAGTTATTCACATAATAGACAAGATGACATTTAAATAGGAATAATATGTATTTGTAAAATCTCAGTGAATGAATTTGAAGTAAATCCAACATTTTGCCTGGCAATCTGGTCTAAGGTTTTTCAAGGATTGCTAGGCGAAACATTGGATTTACTTCAAATTCATTCGCTGAGATTTTACAAATATATTCTCCCTATTTAATGTCTTACATCAACTCGGCGCTCAAATACTGTGAAACTATTCGCTCTAATTTAGACGAAAGTTCTTGTATAAAGTGTTAGCTAGTTTTTGTAAAGATTTCATGAAACTGTAATGTATTTGGGTTGTTTTGTTAATGAAATTCGTCAGTTATGTAATGAAAACGTATTGTCGGCATTGCAAGTATGAAAAAACATGAAAACTCTTAGAACCTGAATCGTAAATAGGTAGAAATGATCAATTCAAATGTCATATTTTCTTTCAAATGAAAGTGAAATCATAAATTCGGCTTATCTCTTTACAATGAAATCATTTAATATCAATCTAACACTCTTAAATACATTGTTTACAGATAAATGTAAGTTATATGTGAATTGTTTAGTGGTTCATGTTTACATGTTTTTTTATATAATTTGAAATTATAAATTGTTGTAGCCATAGAAATGTATGTAATGGTAATTTACACGCCTTGACAACTTATCTAATTTGGTCATACTGTAGTGAACCCAAATGCCCTGGTGCGGCCGAGAGTGGGGAGAGTCCGCTCTCCCTCTCCAAATCCTCCCACATGGCCACGCGTATACAGCCTCTGCAAGGAAGTCCTACTCACTAACTTCTCGTGGCACTGATGTTGTCTACAAAATTGAGAGAACGAAAAGCGAATATCCGGCGCTTTAACCGGGTTGGTGGACACGGAAATTCCACATAGGGGAGTTGGAAAACCCTGATTCCAAACCAATGGTGCACATGGGCTCCAGTACTCTGAGGGAACAAATGGTGTATGAACTAATTGTTGGTCACCGGCTACCATGGGAATGCCTCTCCTCACGATGCTCCACTGTCTTGTGGATCAGACCTTTAGGTCGAAGTCTCCGGGTGTGGTCCCCTAAGAAAACCACCTGCTTCGGTTTGGGCACCTGAGCAGTATCACAGCCCTCACACAAATGAAATGAGATTTGTGAGGCGCATATGTATTCGGTGCCCCTTTGTACCAATATTTATGTGTTCAAATAATAATAATAAAGTAGAAGACAAAATTATAGAATTTCTTAGTAAAATCCGAGAACCATATAGTAAATGCTTCATTTGCAAAATGTCAATCAATGGTTGGAAACTTGACTGTCCTTTCATTTCCACACCAATCATTCTTTGTTCTCGTTTTCTTTTCTTCGGTTTTCTTAACCTTTCTGCCTTCAGGCATTCCACTTTCAGTTGATGATACACACTACTTATATCTATTGACATCAGTAGCACACACCACAAGACCATTTTTAAAAAAAACCGTTAGATGAAGAAACAAAAATATCTGAGAGTTTTGTACTCAGAAAACGATGAAGCAAACATAGGGGTAATTTGAAATAGTATGAATTGAACTTAACCAGCTTTTTCATTAAGTAATCAACTAATTTTTGGCTCAATGATCATTAGTCGCCATCTTCATATTCTAGAATTTTCTCCTACATACTGTATTTATATGCGACAATGTTTCAAAATCTTACCAAATCTACTTGAATCCTTGCTTCACCATAATTACACGTGTTTACTTGTAACCAACATCAATTGTAACTATGTATGTTAAATTCAATGAATAATTATGATTTTAAAATAGTACCATCTGTAAGCAACGGCTAATGAGAACCCAGAGAAATGAAATGATATCTGTTAAAATCTTTGTACTTACTGTCATTAAGATAATAATGATAAGTATGTGATATAAAGTTCAACATCAATTTAGGTAAATATAGACACTGTCTATCAGTGGAGTCCAGGACGTGTGCTTTTTCCTAATTGAGACTATAATTGGCTGAGTGTGATTCAGGGATTCGGGTACATTCAGCTGACGAATTCCAAATAGAATGAAACATTTGTCCTAGATTTTACTGGTAGCAACTATTCATCTTCGATTAAAGTACTTATAACTCAGTAGAAATATTAAGGTGACCAGTTCAGGATGGATATCTACCCAAAGAAACTGATTAAAATCTAAATCTTTAACATCAATAACGAGAAGACTGGAATACTTACAAATAAGGTAATATATATTGATGTAAAAGCAACGATCGATTATCAATGAAAACGTTTATTTTATCTCCGTAGAAACCATATTAAACGACTTATCAAATAAATACCTACCAGTCCTTTACATGTTTATTCCTCCTAAAGAGTTAATCTATTTGAACCACATGGTAAGTAAAGATGGATAGTGGCTAGCAGTGGAATCCAGCATGCGCGTTTCGTCCTATTTGGAACTCGTCAGCTGGATGTACCTGCACCTCAGAATTGATGCTCACTCTGGGACTCGAACCCAGTACCATTTGCTTCAAACGCCATCGCGTTTTCCACTCGGTCACTGAGTCCTGATAACCACTTGCTTGTGCAATGGGTTGAAGTTGAAATTCAACTTAGTATTGTTTCTTTGAATCTTCTCAAACAATACTAAGTTGAATTTATTTGAACCACGGTTTGAAAAATTACTTTTTCGGTTATCGGTTGATGATTCGTAATCATTACAATGAACATTATATAAATTATTGAACTACACTGTTTACTTTATTATTTAATTAATCTATTATTTACATTATTAGTCGGTTCAAGTCGTAAGTGATCGGTTGAATAGTTGATTTTTGATATATTAAGTATTTTATAACTAAGAAACATTCTGCTTCTTAGTATAAATCACAAACTAACCATTGTTAACATAATTGATTGATCACTGGGTGGTGATCAATGTCATGCATGTCAAGTACTTCTTAGGGCTGATCGAATGCTATTGATCAAGTTACAATATTGCCATTAGTCTAGGTGACTCGGCACTGTGTGCATTATGTTGAGATAAGATGGTGGTTAGAGGTGGCCGACAGGAAATCCTGGACCCGGGTAGCACGAAACCCGGCTTCAGGGTTTCCTGTTGACCACCTCCAACCACCATCTTAACCATTGTAAACTATAAGGCACTAAACAGTTGTTTCATTTTATTATGAAACTGATCGAAGTGAGGTATGTAAACCATTCTGTTCTGACTTAATTGTCTATAGGTTAAGTGCTTAACAGAAGACTTGAAAATTATGGATTAGATTCTGGGTTAGGGTTGTAGATGTACACCATTTAGGGGACCCTTGCTAGGATGAAATAATTGTTTGGTGTTACATAGAATTCAGTAGTTGTCAGACTATAATCATTTTGTGGTGTAAACTATGAAGTTCGAAAATTTTCACAGACTCCTTACACTTTACCATTTGAGCCAAATATCATTCATTGATGTATATGATGGATAGAATGTGGGTTTACAAAACGGTTATGTTCTACCAATGAGAAAAATTGTACGTGATATCATATCATCCATTCAATGATGAAAAATGATGGGATTGGGTTATTTATATTGATCGAACAAAAGTCATCATTACTAACCATACTTACTTACTTACGCCTGTTACTCCCAATGGAGTATTCTCCAACCCACTCTGTCCTGGGCCTTCCGTTCTAGTTTTAATTACTAACCAAAAGCCACTGTAAATTACCAGTGATTGTATTTTGTTACTTAGTACACTTTATAAAAATCTTAATAACGAATCACGAATAAGGTAATAATCATTTATTCAGATATAAATTGAGTACTAGTTAAAAACAAAATATTAATTAATTAAAACGAAAGCTCTCGGGACTGGCCTACTGAATATTAGTTAGTAGAATGTTAACATTGGTTATGTTATGACTTATGGTCGAGTGGATGCCCTGTTAACGTATGACGTGATAAGACTATTGGGACATCCATTTCGTCTGAGTATGAGACTCTTTCCAGGTTTTCAGTGATGGTCTAGCTTAGATTGACTTATGATTTCTACAGTGAAAATACTACAATCTCCACAAATTCCTATACTGATATATGAACGAGAGTTGCATGCCTGTTCAACCCCAGTGTGATCAAAAAGTTATGATAATAAAATACATACCCTACTTAACTTTGTGAATTTTCTGTCAGCTTAACAGGTTTAGAACAACTGTATATCAAAAGTCGAATACAAATTATATTTAGGATCCGTATATTTCAAACATGCTAATAATAAAAGGTAGACAAGCAACAGAGGATGGAAAGAGTGTATGAAACATTGGAGTATGATAATACGTCGAATAATAAGATAACTCAGTCTATATAATTTAGTGTAAGAAATACAGGAAATGGATAAAGACACATTATCATGAAAAAAATATACATGACATGGTCAAGATTACACGTGAGTAGTTGACAGGGTGATATAATAACTTGAAGGGTTAAAATAATTTGTTTATCCGAAGGTTAGACTAAATCGTGTAGACCTTGTAGACCATACCAGTGACTAAAGGTCAAGACGTCCGTTAACTTCTTGTTATAATGAAGAGATCAAACATGTTGAGTCTCTTCTGTTTTTAGATGATTGATTTCTTTTCCGGATGATTACTTATGAACTGTATTCAGTAAGATCGTTCGTGTATATCATTCTAGTAAAACAAATAAGAATGAGAAAATTATTTGCGAAAATCGTCCCAAGTTTGCTGATAGTTGACCAGAAGCTGCCAGAGAAACTTTTTTTAAGTACTAGGAGAACCGTATTGTCATCATTGGTAAATATTTCAAGGAAGAGAAGATTGATTTACATAAACTTTTGCATTAAATAAACAACAACCTTATTTCTCATAACTATTGAACAGACTGTGTACTTTTACATTCCATATATTTTGATAATGAAACTAATAATCTGATAGGCTTTGTTATTTGATGAGTACTTGGGTCTATTGAAAAAGTAAAAATTTTCATTCAAGGAATATGGAGACAACATCATTCACTTAAATGTATACTAATAGTTGAAATTTGCATATTATTCAGATGTATATAGTCGTCTTGCTTTTCGGTGTATAAGAACATTATACAAGGAAACTTAACAAATTTCCTTCCATATTCATAAAATTACTTTAGGGTCTTAACAAAGCGACAATTTAGACATATTCATACATTGGTTGTCTAACTAAGATTAGTGATGTAAACTATGTAAATGCTACAAGCTCCACAAAATATCTTATACTAATTTTAATCATCTGCTTATTAGTAATTAACTTGTAGTTGTAATTCCAGGAGTTCTAGTGTAAAGAGGTGACTAATGGAATGTGCGACAGGTATTCACCTTCAGCAGTGGATGATGTTTGCGCAAAATCGTGAACTGATTCGATCTAGACATATACACAACTGGATACTGACTCAGTGGTCTTGAGATTGAGTGCTCATAGCAAGACCTGCAAACTGTAGGTTCTATCTGTGATGATGTCATAGATGACTACTTCTAAGGAGTCCTACACCATGAAGAAACAGCTGTCAAAAGCCTCCTGATTCTCGTTGACTGCTTAACTAGGACCAGTCAGTGATATAAGCAATGGAAATAGCATAATATATAAATCTGTTCCTCTATTTTGAAAGACTTAGACTTTATATTATAATAATGAAATTAATGTATTTTGTTTTCTTCGATACAGAAAACTCAGGACGTATGTCTCCCTATTTACTGATTAATTATTAGATTATTAATACATTTCCCATTTGTAAATGCTTCATGTAAACAACAGAACATTAATCATGGATTATAATGAACACCGTATTTGTGTCTCATATACATTTATAATAGTGTCCATAGAATTCATGCACACACTCTAAAGTGTTATCGTCCAATACACCAGTATAACTATTTGCTGTTCATATGTAGACATTCTCGTTTGCCTAGAACAAAGTTTCAGCGAACTATGAATTATACTGATTGCTTAAGAGTAAATCAGCAGCACATTCATACAATTGAATAAAATATATAAGAAATGGTTAAAAATGATATGTCCCAACGAGAACTATGAATGGTAACTTTTAGGAACCATTTATGGACCAATATCATACATATATTTTTATTGTGTAATTGTTTAGTAAATAAACTACATATATTCATGTTTCTCTTATTAAAAGCTTTATTTCGATCTATAGGATATTATGATTTACCATTCTTGAGTTATTCCCAGTCTAGTTACTAGAGTCTCCCACATCCACACTCACTATTGGCTAGATCTTCTACAAATGTTGTTTTCTATTTTGTGGTGCAGTATGGTCTGTTTGGTTTAGTATATGAACCCAGTATTTTTGGAATATATCGCAGAAGCTGAGATTAGTGTTCTGGACTTAACAAGAAAGGCTAGGCAGGAAGAAGGACCGATAAGGACTCTAGACTACTCGTACGCATTTACACGTTATTGGTCCGGTCAATAAATCATTGTTATCTAATTGACGGTAGTGTCACTACGTTTTATGTTAATAGGGCACAAAGCCACAAGTTATAACAAAAAATGTATTCTTCAGCTGTAATTGTTAAGATACAACTACCAATATATAAACTTCTTTTAATAATAATTGTGTTTAAACTGTTAAGTAGTCACACCAAAAACACGTATGTTACCGACTTTTACGTTTCATAACTTTGTCCTTCATAATAATAACAATGAATTTTATCAGTTTTATATAGTTAAGATCACGAGTCAGTTGAAGCTAGACCACCGTGGAAAACCTGGAAGCATTGAACGACCGTTTCGTCTTAATGTAGGACTCCTGAGTCGGCATCTAGCGGTGTTAATGCCTATCAGTTAAGTGCTCTGGCGCGAAACTGGTAGGTCTTGGGTTCGAATCTCATGAGTGCGGGATCGTGGATGCGCACTGCTGAGTGGTAGGTCTTGGGTTCGAATCTCATGAGTGCGGGATCGTGGATGCGCACTGCTGAGGAGTCCCAATTGACTAATGATCTTAGCGATATAAAATTACTGAAATCTCCATGAAAACCCCCTTGTGAAAATTTTATTCGCTTTACTGTAAAATTACTGAAATCTCCATGAAAACCCCCTTGTGAAAATTTTATTCGCTTTACTGAATATTATATTTTTGATATAATATAGAATTCTCAGAACAAAGTACTTCAATAAGTTTCCGCTTCTTATTTCTTGATCGATCCTAACGATAAATATTCAGTGATTACCGATTAGATTTGAGCAGTTCAGGGATCGATATTTCAATAGTGTACACTGTTTTCGATGTATATGGCCAGCAACCACTATGTCTCTGTACAGCGAAATGTCGTCAACTTTTCACAAACACGTCTGAATAGATTATGCAACAGGACATATGACAAGGATCTGTTGCAAAAAAAATGAAGACAGATAACATGTTGAAATGTTTAGATGGCAAAAACAGGTAGCCCGGAATAGGGTATAATGTATTCGTGTTTATAACAAATTATTTCTACGTAAGAAAAGTATGGAATACAGAAACATATTGAATTCTAATCATTTAATACACTTGAAATATAACTTCATTGGTAGTACTTCGATGACATTAAAATGAGTAGTAGGCTTGTAATTGTGTACAGTGATTAGATCAAATATCAAGTTTTCATTTTGATCTACATTATTTAATGAAAACATTCTGGAGTTTTCAAACAGTTATATTATTCGCTTTGTATTGTTTACTTGAATCTTCTCATTGATGTTTAGGACTACAATCGATCAGCCTCTTGTTGGCTTTTATTCATCCTGTGAAGATTGTCTCGACATTGACTTAATTCATAAGCATTTTGAGCAAAGATGGATAGTGATTGGCAGTGGAATCCAGGATGCACATTTCGTCCTATTTGAAACTCTTCAGCTTAATGTACCTGCACCTCAGAGTTGATGCTCACTCTGGGACTCGAACCCAGTACCATTTGCTTCAAACGCTATCGCGTTATCCACATAGCTACTGAGTCCTGATAGCCACTTGCTTGTGAAATGAGGTGAAGTTATATTCACTGGTTTTTGTTTACTTGTATCTTCTCATTGTTACTTAGGACTGCGATTGATCAGTCTCTTGTTGACATATGTGCATCCTGGTGTCTATCAAGACTCAGTAGCTATGTGGGTAATGCGATGGTGTCTGAAGCGAATGGTTCTGGGTTTGAGTCTCATAGTGAACATCAACTCTGAGATGCAGGTATATCCAGCTGAAGAGTTTCAAATAAGACGAAACGCACATCCTGGATTACACTGCTAGTTACTATCCATCTTCGTTTACTGGGTGATAAGTGTTCGAAAATGACAGAGAGTATTAGTTCTCTCAATATTGTAGATACCTTTTATTATTTAATACTTAATTAGTATGAAACATAAACCAGTGTGAGCTTCCTACTGATTTTAGTCTACTATGTACGATAGTACTGGTTGTTTGTTAAAAGAATAAAAGGTTGTACAAGTGTTATCAAGATCATAGATATGAGAATATGAAAATTGAATTTAAAAAGATGAAATATCACTAGTGTTATTATAATTTGCCTTTATTTTGATTATATTAGCATCAACTACAGGTATGTTCATGATGTTCAGTTACGAGTTTATTAATAGATCTTAAAAATATTCTGAACTTTGTAACGTAAATATTTAAAAAAACGTTTCATACAATTATTTATTTCTTTTAGTTATAAAATTTAATGGTTGAATTCACGAGTCGATTTAATCTAGACCTCCATGCAAAGCCTCAAAGCACTGGACGGCTGTTTCATCCAGGTATGAGACTCCTCAGCAGTACGCACCCATGACCCAGAATATGGAACTTAAATTCAAGACTTTTGGACTCGTGCTCGAACGCTTAACCTCTAGAGCACTGAAGACGAAACGACCGTCCAATGCTTCCAGGTTTTCAATAGTGGTCTAGCTTAAATCAACTTATGAATTCAACAATTTAAAATTACCACAATCTCCACGATCCCCAATTCTAATAAATTTAAATAAACCGAAGAAAGCAGTCATGGTGGAGTTGTATGCATTCATTTGTTTCATAAACATGCTACTGATTATTCAAATGAAAAGTGATCATAATTCGAATAGTTAGTGTACGTAATTTGTTTAAATCGTTTGCAGAGAACGAATTTGATCAAGCATACAGATGACATAGAAGCAATTTCATTACAATAAGTCAATATGTAAAGATTCTGTCGATCATTTGATAAGGGAATATTCTAAGAGAGTAACTGATAGTATATGAAAACAGAAGGTTGTTATAAATGGTAAATTAATGCCGATAGTTAAATAATTCCAATTATAAAACATTGAATCATTTAAAAGAGTAGTTGGAAATTAGAGTATACCATATATGAGGTTTATAGGAAGGGTTTTTATTGTGGATATGATATTCTGCTCAAGTGCTGTTACAGAGGTTTGCTTTATATTAAGCATCCCTGGTCTCACAAAAAATAATTCTTTTCAAGGAATTTAGGAGAGAAATCTCATTGGTTGTTTTAGAAATGACTTTATGAACGAAGATCTCATGCAGCAACTAGTTTAAGTTTATCATATACATCGCCTTTTTGTGAGTAGTTTTCTTTATTTTATCTATATACATTTTAGATTTTACTAAGGTAATTACCAGATCTAAATAAGACTATAATCTCCGTGACTAGTCGAACTAATTTGTGTTGGGTGCGAGGCAGTTACTCACCGAAGACAATGGAAGATGTTCGCACAATATTGTGGATTGGTTGAAGTCAGAAAATAACACCGTTCGATCCTGGCACAGAAGTCTAAAGGTTAGGCATTCGCTTGCGACACTGAGGGTCCTGAGTTCGAACCCCACATACAGGGTCATGGATATGCACTTCTGAGTCACATACTAGAACGGAACAACCATTCAATGCTACTAGGTCTTCAATTGTAGTGTAATATAGATAGATTCACAATCTCAACCGGAACTTGACAATCTCCACAACCCTATACTGATATAATCTCATTATTCACTAAATCTTGATAATTTTTAGATCAACTTGTGATGTAACACTAAATAAATTATTATAAATAATACCCAATTTTCATATTTCTCATCATCTCTAAACTTGATTTCTGATATTTGATGAGATTCATTGTAAAATTAGATTTCTGTAAAGAAGACTTAAGAAATTTCATATGGACAAACTAACTATTCATAGTAATGGTATTTTCTTAAATTTTCTGGAAAATACTAGTATCAACAACAACAACAACGACAACAGGTACGTTCTTGTGTTCAATGGTTAACTGAATATTATACTTTAAGAAAATTATTTCAAATGTTTCTAGGTGAAACATTCAAAACGAATGACAATAGTAGGAATAATAAAATTTATAAAGAATAGATAGAATGTGGATTGTGGTCTGACCAAAGATGTCAATATATTATTCTATTTGAAACTTTTCATCTGAATGTAATTAATCTAGGAGTTGATGTTCACTTCTGGATTTAAACCCAATGAATTTTGTCTCGAACATCAACTCGTTATACATTAAGCTATTGAGTCCTGATAGTTGCTTGCTTGTCTAGTTGGTATGAATTCACAGGTATGCTCATGATTCACATATGTCAACTAAGACTGTTCAAACTTCAATTAAACTACTAACAACGGGATAGATTAAATCGTTACAAGTTAAATTAATAGTGGTAAAGGTATTGTGTTAAGATCAAAGTTAAGACATAGACCGGACATGTTTCTTTCTCATACTCATTTCCAGCTACCTCTTGTGGTTCATCAAAGCATGTTTTATTTTAAGGAGTCAAGAAGAAATAATTCTTAGTGGGCTATGATGTTATCTTTAAATAACCTGAAAATGAGTTTTTACGTCATTTAAATGATCAAAGTAACTTAAATGTTTGGAAATTGGACTTTTAATGGTTTTTATAGCATTCTTGTAAAACCATTCTAGTATACATTATCCGATAAGTATTGGAAAGCAAAGTTTACCCAAAGTAAAAATTCCTTGTTCCATGGGATCAGATGGAATGAAAGATAATAACGACACAAGTAAAATTATATTTTACCTAAACGAGAAAATGTTGCTTAAGTTACACAAATAAGCCAACTTATCTTAATCTGTAATGATGAAGCAAGACTTGAAAAAGAATTGTTTATGATGGTGTCAAACCTTTGTTTGTAAAAGAGACGAAAACAGAAATATTATTACGTAGTTAAGATCATCAGTCAATTGAAGCTAGACCATCATGGAAAACCTGGAAGCACTGAACGGCCGTTTCATCTTATTGTGGGACTTCTCAGCAGTGCGCATCCACGATCCCGCCTCGTGTCTGTCCAGTGCTTCCAGGTTCTCCATGGTGGTCTAGCTTCAAATGACTCATGATCTTAACTATATAAAGAAATTTTATTATTATTACTATCTAATAAACACGTTAATTTGAATTATAAAAACCTTATTTTGTAGAACTTAACAATACATCATTCCATTCCTTATTCAACACTATCCGATATCCTTCGAATAGGTATCTCCTGGTATCTTGGATGTTTTCTACAACTTCCATATTGCTTCTATGAAACTAATAGTTGAATAAAATCAACTCCACCTGAAGCCCTTTTAGATTTTCTAACGCTTTTAAACCCACATAGAGAAGAAGTGTTAGGATAAGGTTAGCAACTCTATTTCGTAAAAATGAACTTTGTTGAAAGAACATTAAAAATCAGACCGACTGAAGTTCATAGACTTACAAATGAAATCAGATTGGCTGTTCTTTTACCTTTATCCATTAAAACTAATCTGAATAATTCTCTTTACACTTTGATTGTATAGATCATATACATGTAAAATCAAATCTTTGTTTAATTTGTATTGTTTTTAATGAAATTAGAAACAACAACAGGTCTGTTGTGGTGTGCAATTGATAATTGAATATTAGATTTTCATTTATTTTTATACTTAGTGATTCTAAATTTCTAAATAAATTCATATAGTTGTAGTGAAGGAGAACATAAGTGGGTCCATTCGAAAATATTTGAATACAAGCTTACAGAACCTCTTAGTAAAATCTGAGACTTACATACACCTGTTACCCTTCATGGAGGAGCATAGGCCGCACACCAGCATTCTCCATCCAACCCTGTCCTGGGTAATTCTTTCCAGTTAACATTCATCCTTTTCATATCTGCTTCTATTTCCCATCGTAATGTATTCTTTGGCCTTCCTCTTTTCCACTTCCCTTCACCATTCCAAGTTAAGGCTTGCCTCGTGATGCAGTTTGGTGATTTCCTTAATGTATGTCTTATCCACTTTCAATGTCTTTTCCTAATTTCCTCTTCAGCTGGAAGCTGGTTTGTCCACTCCCATAAAACACTGTTGCTGATAGTATCCAGCCAGTGAACGTTGAGTATTTTGCGTAGACAACTGTTTATAAATACTTGTACCTTCTTGATGATGGATTTAGTAGTTCTCCACGTTTCACATCCGTACAGTAGAACTGTCTTGACGTTCGTATTGAAGATTCTCCTTTTGGAATCAGTTGACAGTGGTTTGCACTTCCATATGTTCTTCAACTGTAGAAATGCTGTCCTTGCTTTGCCGATCCTCGCCTTTATATCTGCATCCGATCCTCCTTGTTTATCAATTATGTTTTCCCAGGTATGTGAATGTTTCCACCTCTTCCAGAGTTTCGCCATCAAGTGTGATTGGGTTGGTGTTCTCCGTGTTGTATTTGAGAATCTTGCTTTTTCCTTTGTGCATGTTGAGGCCTATTGATGCAGAGGCTGCTGTTACATTTGCTGAGAACCGTACCGTAAATTATTCATTTGCAAAATATCCATCGATTGTCTCAGACTTGACTGATTTTTCTTTCCTACACTAATCACTTTATGTTCTCGTTCTCTTTTCTTCTATCTTCTTAACTTTCTACTGCCAGACACTCTACTTCCGATTGATGATAAATACTACTTATATCTTTTGACATCGGTAGCACACACTACACAGTAATTCTTTATTTTTAAAATATTTCAATAAAAGAAATCAAATAATCGTAGAACAGTATTCAGCAACCACATGTTTTAAGCGAAAGATTTAACTAATTGCCAATTCAGCGTAATAACAATATGACATAAATCACTGTAGATATTTTGGTATGACAAGTAGTAGCTACTACTAGCTAGTTAGTTAATTGTTATCTGAATAGCTTGACAGTCAACAAAACCTCTTTATGTTACAATATGGCTTTGGTTTAAATCCTACACAAAACACCATTGGAAATACCCTTGATAATTGATGCTGAACATCGAGAAATTGAGGGCAGTTATAGCTTCCTACTCAATAATAATATAAATACATCATTTCATATTCACAGGAAGGTTCTGATCAGTTTAGATTAATGGAAATGGATTTTTGAAAATAAATCGTCATACTGTGTGGTCGTTCGAGTCTGTTAATGATATATCAGGTAAACTCTATGAGTATACAAACCAGCTACCTGAGTATGAAGACAAAGAGTAAGTAGGAAGCATTATTATCTGAGCAAATATGTAAATATATGACCAGCCCATAAATAAAGATATATGTCCCCCAGAAAATGAACCCATATTTTTAGTCGGCGACATATCTGTTTCCTTGGAAGATCAAGTCAAATCTTGATTAATAGTTAGTAGCCACTAACATTCCTCACTTTTAGCTGGCGTATATCTGATTGTCTCAGTGTGTTATGAATCATGAAAATGATTCATACAGTTTGTTGTTGATAGGTCAACAAGAGAGAATACTGTAAAAAGACAGAAGAACAGTAAAGTAAATGGGAACAAGTTTCTAGAATTAGAAGACTCATGTTGAGACTTGATAGTATTCTCAAGTAAGAATAGTCAGTAGGGTAAGCCTCAGATAAGAAGAGAGAATATGGAGAAAGAATTTATCAGTGGTACCACAAACAAAAATGTCCGGCGCTTCAACAGGTTGGTGGATATGGATGATTTACTTAAGTGAGTTGGAAAACCCTGATTCCAAACGAGTGGTTCACATGGGGTTCAGTATCCTGAAGAGACATATGGCGTATGAGCCAACTGCTGGTCACCGGCTAAAATGAAACTGCACCTCCTAACGTTGGTCCACTGCCTTGTGGATTAGACCTTTAGGTCAAAGGCTCGAGGTGTGGCCCCCTAAGAAAACTATCTACTTTTGTCTGAAAACCCGGTCAGTATCCCAGCCTTCACAAAAATCAACGATAAATGCTACTGGCCTCATTGTTATTATCTAGCGTATATACATTTGTCACCTCCTTGTACCAGTGTTTGCGTGTTTAGATAAATATTGTGTGAGAAAAGTTTACCATGACTGAAAGAAAGTGAATGTAGAGTTTGACAAAACATTGAAATAAAAAAAATTGTTCGTTGAAACATTGTAACAAACATTAAGGGAGTCTTTATCTATCAAAATTCTCATTAATGTACAAACATACAAAAAAATCCAATATCTTGGATCATATAGAGATATACTCACCAGTGACTGGCTCCATGAGATATTTCTTGGAATTCTAGTGAGAAGCAGTAACCAGTAGAGTTCAACCAGGTCTGTTGGGAGATATCAACTCATTGAAGTCATTGGTGAACTGTTGGATCGGTGGAAGTTAGATATTAACACCATTGGAGGCTAGCTCAGTGGTTCTAGAGGTTAAGTGCTCGCTCGCGAGACTGATAGATCCTGAGTTCGAATCTCTCGAGGCGGGATCATGGATGCGCGCTGCTGAAGAGTCACACAATAAGACGAAAGGGCCATCCATTGCTTCCAGGTTTTCCATAGTGGTCTAGCTTCAAGTGACTCATGATCTCAACTATATAAAATATACTTTTTCTACCACTCAATATATGTACAAAATAATAGAAAGACGAAAAACTGTATCATCTTATAATAATAATAAAGATCCTATATCTTCATTATCATTTAGATATATTAACCTGATTAAAAATTATACGGCACAAATCGAATTTTAAAGGAATAATTTTAATATATTTGATATATTTCATCTTGGTAACTATGATAGAAACATCAGGTATGTGGTCGCTTGTATACGATGCATATTATTAAAATTTATTGAATCGTTTAAACTAGATAAAGTTAACAAAATAAATCCATACTATCTAGTTTGGAACAAAAGATTGTGGCGATACTATAATTTATGAAAAAAGTAATCAGATTAAGTATGACAGATCTTGAGTTTTGGAGCGAAATTCATTCATCCATTTGGTTAAATAACATTTCGGCATTTTAGATGATGTTAATTCGTAACAAAAACTCTAAATCTAATTCCTAACTTTAATCATCAAGTGTAAATCCTAATCCTAATTCCTCATCCTGGTTTATAACCCTCATTTAACCCTAGTGTTCACCTACTAGGTGAATACTCTCAAGGTCACTTTAGCGTCGCTCAAAGATTGTCCATAAAATATTACTTATGCCAGTTACCCCCGGTAAAGGAGCATAGGTCGTCCATCAGCATTCTCCATCGAATTCTGTCCTGAATAATCTTTTCCAGTGTTTCTCAATCGTTATTCACCGGACAAGTAATAGTCATGTTAGACACAGGGTATTAGGGAATGATGGTAAACCAGTTGATGAAGTTGTGAATCTTCATCAACTGAGAAGGTTGGGCCACGAGTTACGTATGCCTGAACACCGATTACCACGACATGCAATGCTGTCTAGTATTGGGGAGGTTCGGAAGTGATTCTCTACTATGTTGTTTCCAAAATTCTCTTCCGTATTCATTTAGAATAGTTTAGAATTTAATCATTTTCATTACGAATACGAAAGGGATATCAATTTTTCTAATGAAACTATATAATGTAAACTAGTAAACTCGGTTACAGAATTACGTAATTAATTAACAACTATAAGCTCTACCTACTTTAGATAATCTGCAACATCAGTCATTACATAATTTCATTTCGGTTATCCATGTTCACTTAGTGATTATTTGTTAATAAAAGATTTATCCAGTAGATTAATGGATGAGACTAGAAGCTTTACATTGAAAGAAAAATTATATTAAAACATCAATATTAGTGGGTATCTTTAACTAATTACATGTCAGTTAAATGTAATGATTTAATACAGATTTCACTGTAGTTACAATCTTTAAACAATAATATTTTTTAAAATACATTTTTATTGAATATCGGCATCTTCCTGAAGGGATTATGGACTGCAACTGATTAGTCTCTTATTTGGCATATGTGTATCCTGTGCGAGTCACATCAATATTGTTATTACGTAACAAACGTTTTATAAACAAAGTTGGATAATGAGTTACAATTGAGTCTAGGATATGTGTCTTATTCTGTATGAAACTCGTCAGCTGAATGTAGATGTAACCCAGTGTTGATGGACAAATCAGAACTCTAACTCAGTATCTCTCATCTCAAATGTCTACAACATTGTCCACTTAACTATTTAGTCCAAATAACCACTGACTTGTAAAACGGATTCTTTCGCAATTATTTTTCTATAGCGTATACACTCATTTAATTGATCTCAAAAGGATTATCTACTCATTCGCTGCAAATTATCGTTATTGACCTCTACCCGAAGTTTGTGCTGATGATGTCATTCAGAAGGACAATGAACGCCTCACGATCAAATCATCCAGCTCAAAGAACAAAACTCCATCGAAATATTATTTCGTATATTTCAAAATGATAATTTTCTTAAATCTCATTTATTGACCATTTTATTAATAAGCATGGAAATATATAAGAACTTTCGTCTAAAATTAGAGCGAATAGTTTCACAGTATTTGGGGCGCCGAGTTGATGTAAGACATTAAATATGAATAAGAATATATTTGTAAAATCTCAGCGAATGAATTTGAAGTAAATCCAACGTTTCACCTGGCAATCTTGTTCAAGCTTTTTCAAGGAATTAATGGAAATAGGATCTTGTTTACTGAAAATTCTTTTGATTCATAGTAGATCTAAATGAATTCAATGTGATTGCTTACTGTTTCAGTAGATTAATAGCTAGTTATGTTCGTTAGTTGTTGTAATATTATTACTTTTAAGATATGTTAAATAACGTTTGATTTATAATTCCCTGTTGTTAAGCTGCTTATTCAACGTAAGTAACATTTATCGATATCAATAAAAAATTGATATTTCCATTGGTTAATTCATTATTTTCATAGTTGAAAGCGTGAGTCGATTGAAGCTAGATCACCATGGAAAACCTGGAAGCACTGGACGGCCGTTTTGCCCTATTGTGGGCTTCAAGAGGAATTTTCGGAGTTCTAGTGAGAAGCAGTGACCAGTGGAGTTCAACCAGGTGAGATAATAACTCACTGAAGACAATGGTGAATGTGTCACTCAATTTCGTGGATCGGTTAAAGTTAGACATTAACACCATTCGATACCGACTCAGTGGTCTAGAGGTTAAGCGTTCGCGTGCGAGACTGATAGATCCTGGGTTCGATTCTCGCTAGGCGGGATCGTGGATGTGCATTGCTGAGGAGTCGCACAATAGGACGAATCCGCCGTCCAGTGTTTCCAGGTTTTCCATAGTGGTCTAGCTTCAAATGATTCATGATTTCAACTGTAGAAGTACTAAAATCTTCACAAACTCCCTTCTGATAACTACATTCTTAGTTTCATAATGAAAATAACATCTCTTTTTGATGTTTCTTTATTGTATTCATCAGATTATTGTTTTTTAACAAACATTTTATCATTTGTGATTATGATTTGTACAACTTTGTATAACTTTGTAAATGAATCCGCCTGAAAACAGAATTGATTAATGAAACAATCTGCCTTTCTTTTACACATCAAAGGAGTACTCTTTGTTTATTAATCTACTGTTTTTTCTTATCTAACTGTCATCTAAGTACCCTGAATAATTAGATAGAAATCAATCGTCGTGGCTAGGTAGTCAATCGTTTCACACAAGCATTCATCAGACATTATCACATTGTAATTAACTATCATATTAAACAAAGCATAAGGCGTAATGTATGTGATTGTATTTCAGTGTGTCCGTCTTCATTTCATTATTTCATTCTGTATTTTACAGATCTGCCTGGGAGTATGTTAACGTATTGATAAAATACAATTTTATTCTATGCACTAACTACTAACATGAGCGATAGTGACATAGGATTATTATTAATGATGGAACAATTATGCAAGCAGTATAGGGTTGTGGAGATTGCTGATTATCAATGGTGATCTAACATTGATCAGTTCATGGTCTCAACGAAACTAGTATTTATTATCGATAACTCAATAGTATAGAGTTAAATATTCATTTTTAAATAAGATGATTACGTTATTATACTGATTAATTTCATTTCATTAAAACAAATCACGGAGTTACCAAATGTGTAACCGGATAGAAATGTTTCTTCAAATTGTTAGGTGGTTGTAACGGTTGACTTGAATGCTTAGATGTAAATCGCGTGTTATTTGACATATGTCAATAAAGCATACATATAGTCTTTAAGAAACTGACTCTGTTCGCTGGAGCTGAACCTGGATCCCTCAATTTCGTAACCTGAGACTTTATCACTGACCTATTATTCAGTATAAAAAATAGTTTGAATTAGTGAATCTGTCCAGCTGCAACTCATATAGATTCAATGGTTTGTGTTATAACCGAATGATTTATGAAATATCTAGGCATAATTTTTCTTCTTACCGGATACTGTTTAATACTTTGAGCATTTTGCGATAATCTTGATGAAATAGATTGTCGATATTTGAAGAATGTGGTCACTATCAATTCATTTGATCGAGTGATGAGTGAATTCAATTCAATTCATTATATATTGACATAGATTCATGAATTACAAAATAATCTCATACTGCATTGAGATGTTTGAATGCTTTCATTGCCAGATAGTAAAATAAATGACTGTATATGAGTCTTATGAATATAAAAACTAGGCTTGGATTGACAAATTCCTGAAGCCTGTCGTATGTACTTCTCTTGTAACTAGTATACCTAATCTTGTGGATTATTTTGAATGAAATTGGCTGTGAAGGTAGATCAGTCCTCATTTAACATTATCATTAGTTTAACCTTATTCATTGTAGTTAGGAAAGATATGTTCACGTCTTTATTTTGTCGGAAACCTGTAAACTCATTGTTAGTTTATATTTGATGTATGTTCAGTCTTTTCTTTAACCTTAGTTTTATTGTATTTTGAATGTTTTATTTCTTAGTAAGAAAACACGTTGGCAGTACGTAATAATATTTATACATGTGTATCACACCTACATTTTACTTATTATAAATAATGCCGATGTATTATATACTTTTTGATTGTGCCCCTAAATGTCCTGGTACTTCCGAGAGTAGGGAGGGTCCATACTTCCTCTCGAAATACTCTCACATGGCCATGCGTATACAGCCTATGCCAGGAAAGTCCTACTCACTGCCTTCTCGCACCAAGGGTGTTGTTTACGAAATTGAGAGAAAGAAAAGTGAATGTCCATCGCTTTAACCGGGATAATGGATATGGAGGATCCATGTAGGGAAGTTGGAAAACCCTGATTCCAAACCAATGATGCACATGGTCTCCAGTATCCTGAGGGAACAAACGGCGTATGAATCAATCGTTGTTCACGGGCAACTATTAGACTGCATCTCCTGACGTTGTTCCACCGCCTTGTGGATTAGACCTTTAGGTCAAAGGCTCGAGGTGTGGCCCCCTAAGAAAACCACCTGCTTCGGTTTGGGCACCCGAGCAGCATCACAACCCTCACAAAAATCAAATGAGAGTTGTGTGGCGCATGTGTATCTGGTGTCCCTTCAGATTTCTCCAGTTTCCAATTCGTTTTAATAGATAATCATGTCAGTGTAAACCATACTATGTACTGATCTATTTAACTTCAATACATTTTGATATTCTCATTACTCTGGAAGTTTTCTTCATCAACACCATAAATATATGGTACAGTATCCTCATTGTCTATCCTTTAAGATAGATGAAAAATATCCTACTTGAGATTAATATATCAAATATATATCATATATGCTAAACAAAAGATTTCACTGGTAAAATCAATGGAAAACATTTGTGGATAGATAACAGTTACAGCTAATCACTGTTAATATGTATACTCAATAGTATATAAAGCGGATATTTATTGTAATATAATATATATTTTGAATTATGAACTCTTCGCTATATCCAAATACTTTACTACTCAAAAGTGCGCATCCATGACCACGCACGCGGGACTTGAACCCAGGGTCACCGGTTTTGTGTTCAAACGCTTGACCTCTATACTGCTGATCTGGGATTTAATGGTATCGATTTCTATCTTCAATCAATCCACGATATTGCACACTGCTGAGGGATCTCATACGAGGACGAAACGGTCGTCCATTGCTTTCCGGTTTTCGATAGTAGTCTATTATTGATCCATTCGTGATACCAATCTAAACTGAACAATTTCCACAATCCCACGCTGATACATTACGACTATTAAAAGCTGAATGGTTTGAATGTGTCACCGAATCTGTCAAATATTTTGCTTAATTGTGAATAACAATAAAATGAACCCTCTTAAATATAATCATTTAAGCGGAATTTCGTGCTAATAATGTTGTTCAGAAGATCAATGAAAGTTCCACAACCAAACTGTCCAGCTCAGAGGACAAAACTTCACCTAACTCATTCACCTGATCAATAAATCTTCCCCACCATCTCTAAATATAATCATTTGTACTTATCATTCTTCTATGTCGAAGAATAGCTTGAGTTTGAACAATGTATCATTTATTTGCATTTAACAGATGAACAGATTATACTAATGCACTAATATTTAGGCTTAATACACAACCTGTCTTTCGTATTGTGTCAAAACTACATTCATCTTATAATATATCTACAAATACACTGTATACTACAAGAGCACATTACACACAGTAGTAATACTCGCTTTACTCACTACCATATGCTTGATTACAATGAAGCATTCTCAGAACAAAATATATGCGCAGTTAAAATGAAATTCCGATTTCATAAGGATTCACTTTGTAAACATTGGTAACCTGAATGTTCAAGTAAACTGTTTGGATGTTTTAAATAAGGAAGTCATCATGTCGATTAAATTTCAAAGTTTCCATTTTTGTTGCGTACTACGCAAAAAGTATTTTGTTGAGTGGCTACCATTATACATTCTAATACGTTTTTAAGAAAAATGTGTATGTGTTATTTTCGGAATGTAGAAGATTTCGGATATGGTTACAGTGAGTTTCGACCATAATTTATATTTCTATTAACAGTACTAAACCGAGATGTTGATCAAAATAGTACGAACGGATTAGAACTATTGTTAGTTTTGGAATGTTTTATCATTTTTTACTCACACACATAGTGTATTGGACGTTACTCACTAGATTGTACATAGTGAGTAGCAGGACGAGACTTTGAAGTTGCGACACTTGTCAGACGGAGTGAAGAGTTCCAGTTCATCAAAAGCAAGGCGTTAGCAGAACATTTGGAGACCAGAAGAGAAGACAGTTCAGATGACAGAAGACCGAAAGACGCAAATGGAAGATTGAAGGCTATGTGTAATGTATAATATAAATACTTTGCAACTCCTTGCAATAAAAATATATTCCTCTTGACTGTTATCATGTTTTAATGTGGTATCAGTTATCCAAATATTTTGTTGTTCTTTCTCTCTCTATGGAAACATAACATCTATAGAAAGATGAAAATCACTTTTAATACATGTTGCAATCCTATAAACGATAATACAATCAATTTATATCATTAGATCAATACCAGATATGTTAACATACAAAATGCGTCGATAAACGTTTCATGTACTGATGACATTGTTAAGAAATGAAGGAAAACCACTGATCTAGGTTTCCTGTTAGTGAAAATGTGCCTACAACTTAGCGAGAACTAATACTGCCTGTGATATTCGGATCCGCATTCCCCAACTTCTTGATAAATCTCAACTAAAAAGATCTAGACTTTCCTATCGACAATATCAAAGCATAATAAATTAAAACATAATGCAGGCGATTTTGGAGTTACTTAACTCAACTAGATCTAAGGAATTCATTTAGCTGTACTAAAAAATAGAAAATTATGACATTGCTCACTATATGGTAATCCACCAATGTAACCTATATTCATCAATGATACTACGTTAAATTTGCTTGTTTACTTTATAGTAAAGCTCGAATTATTCAGTTATGTTTCATGTTAAATTATTTGCGGATACATCATTTTCCGATGGTTATATTCTTAAGTTAGGGAACTAAGGATAAGATTAACTCCACTTATTCCGAACGATATTATGTCCCTAATAATATTGTAAGAATTTCTACTTGCCTGGAATTAATCACTATTGATGTAAATGTCACATTTGTATTAGACTCGTATTGGAATTTCTGTGAGTTAAATATTATTTCAAAAATTTCGTAGTTTATATAACTTTACAAGAGTAATGCAGAAAATTAACCAATACATCGATACCATCCAGGAAGTACAGTAAACAATATAACCAACGATGAGGAAGGTTTATAAAACTTGCATTACATCGTTACTTACTTACTCCTGTTACCCTTCGTGGAGAAGAATAAGCCGCACACCAGCACTCTCCATCAAACCAAGTTCTGGGCAATCCTTTCCAGTTCACATCCATCCTTTTCATATCAGCTTCTATTTCCCGGCGTCATGTGTTCTTTGGCCTTCCTCTTTTCCACTTCCCTTCAGGATTCCAAGTTAGGGCATGCCTCGAGATGCAGTTTGGTGATTTCCTCAATTTTTGTCCTATCCACGTCCAACGTATTTTCCTAATTTCCTCTTCAGCTGGAAGCTGGTTCGTTTTCTTCCATAGAACGCTGTTGCGGAAAGTATCCGGCCAGTGAATGTTAAGTATTTTGCATAGACAACTGTTTATAAATACATGTACGTTCTTGACGATGGATGTAGTAGTTGTCCACGTTTCAGCTCCGTACAGCAGAACTGTTTTGACGTTCATATTTAAAATAAATGTTCAATAAGTACGAAGCTGTGTTAATGTTGATTTTAAGTAGGCTACTTAATGAGGACTTACTAAACGTAACTTGAAACTTTATATAAAAGAACTTTCATCTAAATATAAATAAATAATATATTTGTAATATCCCAATGAGTAGAAAAATTAGATTTTCTGACGTTTCGTGACTCAGTGTAAGCCAATTATTCAGAGGATACCTAACCAAATCAAAACTAGTCCAAGTTTAAATAGTACAACGGAAAAAGACGAATATTATGTGATCAATCAGTTGTAAACAAATGAATGAGTTGAACATATACACCAAAATGTAAAATATTAGTTTTAACATAACATAAGATATTATCCCATGGAATCTATTTTACATAAATCTATCTCATCTCCTAACCAGTTTGTAACTAGATTGAAGATACCACCAGTATTGTAGTTTAAAAACACTTTACCAGTAACACCTATAATCGAATCGCGCCCACCCAGTTAAATCAAAAGTCAGAAGCGAGGAGGTTGGAAGATATATTTGACAAATTATCAATATATCGAGAAGTGACTGATCTAACCTAGCTAATGATTGCAGGAGATTTTGCTCACGCCGTTCTAAAACGTGATCTGGTACAGATGCATGACCGAGAGCCTTTAACTAAATGAGTCCACTAAAACTAATATAGTCAGCATCCACTTACAGAGCTATTGATTTTCGGAATTTATTTACAGCTACAAGATCTTATCTAAATATTATCAGTAATTATCTTATGTAGCTTAATATGGCTAGTCGATTCTAACACTATTCTAAGACGATTGTAAAAGGTGTAAAATCATCAAGAGTTGAAATAAGTAGTCACATGGAAGTACTTTATTACAATCATATCAATCAGATAATCGAATCAGATGAGAAAGTGAATAGATGATTGTATGAGGTACGGTTAAGTTTGTATGTATAGATTAATACAACTATCACTTAATCATTGTGTTGTCCAATTGTCACTGACCGAATTTGTTTTTCTTATTATTTATTTAGATGTTGTTTGTTGGATATTGAATATCGTAACAACCGTATAAACTGAAAAGAAAAACATTTAATACCTATTCTAAATTATCATCATTATGAAGTTGATGGCTTTGGTGGAAAGTCTAGTGAATCGAACTTTTTGGTGATACTACTGTCAAACCTTTTGTTAAATTAAAATATAAAGTTTTTTTTTTGAAGAGTCAACCTGTTGTTTTATAAAAATACAATTATGAATTAAGCTTTTCCAGTTGAACTAAGGCAATATGCACAGTAAGCACATATGCTAATTAGAGACTGATCAATGGCAGTCCTAAACATCAATGTGAAGATTCAAAGAAACAATACCAAGTGAATTTATCTGTAATGTTTATTTATGAATAACTGAAAATCTATTATATACAAATAACAAGGAAAATAAACTTGAATAGACTGTATAACTGATACAATACTTCAACAATTAGTCACTAATACAAAAAGAAAGCGAAATGTGAAGAGAAAGAAACTCTATATTTAAGTATAACTTAGATTATAGTATACCGAAGATATGGTCTTCAAGTGTATGAGCGATAAGGGGATCAAATGGTCAAATCAAATAACTTGTGAACTAGAGAAAAAAAGTTTCATTTACCGTTATGAGTAAGATAATTTCGTAACCGTCTAAGCAATAAACATGTTCTTTATCATTTAATTAATTATAATTATTTTAACAGTTGAGATCATGAGTCGATTGAAGCTAGATCACCATGGAAAACCTGGAAAACCTGGACGGCCGTTTCATCCTATTATGCGACTTCTCAGCAGTGAGCATTTACGATATCGTCTGGTGAGATTCGAATCCAAGACCTATCAGTTTTGCGTACGAGCGCTTAACCTCTACAACCATTGAGCTGGCATCCAACGGTGTTAATATCCAACTAATGATTTGTTTATATTTTTGAGTAAAAAGAAAGTCTTTGAAGTTAATTAGTTAGTTGTTTGAACATTTTTCTTGGCTTTATGAACAAAAATAAAGTGATGGTTAGTAATAGTGCGTCATGGATTCATATTTTGGAATGAACGAAATGATTGTTGTGAAAAATATACATCTCTTAACAGACGTTTAATCTTGAAATGAAGTAATCACTTGTAGTGAGAGTTTGTTGTTATCTCTTGATTATGTTTGAAAATGTAATTGATGAGTCTCTATTACCATAAGTGCATCCCTTACGGATCAACTTAAAATAGCCTTTAGTCGAAAGTTATGGCATATTGGGTGATGTGATTAGCTGTGGAATTCATTCCATTTGGTATTTTTCATCAGGACATACTTGCATGAGTTAAGGACTATTTGGGCTCAATAATTCAAAAAAGTTAAGAGGCTTGATTGTCAGTATTCATATCAGCACTGACGTGTAGGTGAATTCATCTGATGAGTTACAAATAAGATAAAACGCACCTTCTGAATTTCACTGCTAGTGACGATATAATTCTGCTCTCGAATTCTTGTTACTGATGAGAATGTCGATGCAGTTCGTTCAAGGTACATATCTACCAAACGAGACTAATTCCAAAAACGGAAAGTTTCTAACGTTTGCAACTGAATTAGAAAATTTCAAGTTTGGATTATTTTTTATTTAATTCAGTAACTCTAAAATATTTTTTGGAATAAAGGTAGCCTAAATAAAAACGTCTCTTGTTATCACATTGAGAATTAAACGCATGTTTGTTATATCCTGTGGCCAGAGTGCTCAGTTAATATATGACGTGATGATTCCCGCCAATTGAAGAGCAGCGATTTATCGATCGGACCAATGACGAAACCCGTACGAGCAGTCTAGAGTACTTATCCGTCCTGCTTTCTGGCTAGCTCAGTCAGTTTAGTCCGGAACACCAATAACAGCCTCTGCAATATGAATCATCATTCTCAAACATGCTGGGTTTATATACCAATCAAACTGACCACATCATACCATAAAATTAGAAACAACATTTGTACAAGATTCAACCAAATGTGACTGCGAATAGGGAGGATAGTAATTAGTAGACTGAGCATAACTCATGAACAGTAAATAGTATAGTAATAGTTCATAGGTCAAAACAAAGCTTACAATAAAAGGAACATGAATATGAATAGTTAACTTAATTAACAATTATACAATAGGAAATACATGGATTATATTGGTTTATAAATAGTTCTCAAAAGTTACCATTCATAATTCTCTTCGGGATATAACAATGTTGCAATCACCTTGGTCAATTAAGATTCACAGCCTACCAATTAGTTTGTAATCTCAACGTAGTAAACAACCTTCAATCTCAGTTAAGTCAATGAAGCTTCCTTATTAAAATTTATCTTCTCATTCAAGTAGCCAATTAGATTAGTCAACATGAAGCTTGTGTACCAATATCTAAATTGAACACCACACAACGCAATCCGAGAACATATTAATACGATATCTAAGAACACCATATTTATGTGATTCACAATCACGATTCGTGATCAGATTTCGTGTCTTATTTTCTCCATTGAAGGAAACAAATCTCTTTCTATTTATTTTGCCGTATAATTTTATCTAAGATAAAAAGTTGACGCTAGGTGAATCCGTTATTTCAGCAGTAAAGTTTGCCAGGTTCCGCCAACGGAAAGATTTCGGAACGTGAAACTCACAATCGCGACACTACTAGTTATGGAATGACCAATCAGATTTAGAATAAAAGGTCATTAATTTTGGCGGGAGATTCATTCACCCAACTGGCTAAATAACTTTTCGGCATTTTAACTGATATCAGTTCATGATGAAAACCCCAATTTTAATCATCAAGTGTAAATCATAATCCTAATTCCTCATACTGGTTTGTAACCCTCATTTAGCGATAGTATGTAGGTGAACACTCTCAAAATCACTTTAGCGTCGCTCAAATGTCGTCCAAAAATTATGACCTTACTCCTACAATTACTGATGTCATGAAATCTTTTTGATAGGAATACATACTCAGCAAAGTCTCCAGAAATAATAGTTAGAACAATTAATATGTAACTGAAACTCCTGATTACTTGGAACATGAACATAAAAGTTTCCAAAATACGAAAACTCACCTCTTAATGATTTTATCAGTATTCCCGATATAAACTATAACTTGAATTTTTGCTGTTGTTGTCGTTAATAGATTATATTTGGATGTTATATTATGCGTTGTTGTGCTCAGTTGATTTTTAAAGATATTCTTCGAGGAATACTCTGGAGATTATTATAATAACTTTACACTAACTTTATCGAATTGGAGAAATTCCAAATCATTTTATGCGTATTAAAAGTTAGACAACAACATTATGATATCAGTTGGTGAGGTCATAGATGTTTACTGTTACGAAGTTCCATAATAGGATGTAACAGCTGTTCAGTCTTTTTTAGTTTTTATACAATTTCTCCTATTTATAAATATTGTGCCAGAATAATATGGATTCATTTATTTCGTGGATTCTTCTCAGGTGCTTACAACCTAATCATAGTATCGCATTTCAATATTATTCTATCTCCCCATGTTAACTCAGCTTATTTTAAATGTTTCCGATATAAAGTATGTAAGCTTGTTTCGTTCTTTTTAGTTTTCACTGATCGTCCAAATTGAGGCAGCTGGGGATGTAAACTAGAAAATATACCAATGAATCAAAGTCACTTGGTATTGTTTGTTTGCATCTTCTCATTGATATTCAGGACTGCAATTGATCAGTCTCTTATTGGCATATGTGCATACTGTGAGTATTGCCTTGATATTGCGTTAATTCACAAGTGAATGTAAACTTCACACCGTTGCACAAGCAGGTGGCTATCAAGATTCAGTAGCTAAGTGGATTACGCGATGTCTTTTGAGACAAACGATACTGGGGTTCGAGTTGTTGAGTGAACATCAACTTTGAGGTGCAGGTATATCTAGCTGACGAGTCTACTGCTAGCCACTATCCAGCTTTGCTTAGTATACCAGTGAATTGTTTCACGGAGTTTGATATTAAAAAAATATGACATATGCCAGAACTCCCGCTGTGTACTGAAGAAATCAGTTTTAATCCGATCATTTAATTAGAAAACTTTAATTGCAGAAGCTACCTTGAATCATCGACTATTTGCCAATGAATGAAATTAGTTTATTCTTCGACATGATGAGGAATGACTTAAAGGATTGGTGCTTGGACGACACATGGAATTGATCTTATCCAATCGTCCATAACATTTGATCACATCTTGAGTAAATAAATACTTAATCGCATGATATTTTGAATGTGTTCACATAGTAAGTTATTGAGTAATTTATGTTAACTATCACTCATTTTAATTGATACAAATCTGACTGTCAATAAATCATTTAAAAATGAGTGGACTCACGTATCCTTGTTTTATTTCACAGGTTAAATAATTCCTCACCAACCATCTTTTCATTTCTACTTACGTCCTCCAACTCACAGCTTCCTAATACTATGTATCAAGCCCGTCAAGCATTCCGCAGACATAACACACTGCCATAATTGTTAAATGATTATCAAATAATTTAGAAATTGCCAGCGTATATGCCTTATTGTAGAAATTTCTGCAATACTATTTCCAGCAGTTATAGTATCACAGTACCTAAATGATTCTCATTCATTCCATTACTGATTGTAAACACACAAATCTAATCTTTTGTATAATATTACTTTGAATCACACAAATTACAGATTTTGGGACGAAGATACTTTGCATTGAAACTATAACCTGATACTGAAATATGCGAGTGTGTAAACATCAACTGTTTATAAGACGAATACATCTAGATTCAGTTGAGAATTAACTTGGAATTACTGTGAACGTCTTTCACCATTTTTTTATGTAGTCACATAAATAGTAGTAAAGGATCCAAAGACTTCCAGTTTTTCTCACAGATGTAACTAGACAAATTTCTAACGAAAGCAAAACTGTACAAAGATCTCCAGGAATTAAGCAACAGTGACTATAGATCTTTGTCTAGTTACTGTAGTCCCTTCAAAGAAATTACGTTTCTTATTCAGATATAAATAAAACTAATATTTCTTTCATGTGAAACCACGACCAGAGAGAAACAAACGTTTGTCTGATCATAAATGTTTGAGGGATACATCCAAATAATTTAATGAAAAATGAATGAAACAAAAAAGGGCTGAACAATACTTAGCATAGGGATTATCTTTTTAGATATATACTGTCATCTAAGTACTATCACGAAGAGAATACAAAATCTGAAGATAACTATCAGGTACATCTACTAACTGGGTTTTTATTGTTTCAGTGAGTCTCTTATGGCTATTGTTTAAAGCGTATCCTTAGTATAGAAGGTTTGAGCAGATTATCGTATGTAAATCAATGGATGCCTGCTCAGTATTCTAAAAGTCAAAAACTCACAGACCCTGGGTTCAACTCCTGTTGGTTTCATGAATGTACCCTATTGAGGACCTACTAACTTACGCCTGTTACTCCCAGTGGAGCATAGGCCGCCGACCAGCATTCTCCAACCCACTCTATCCTGGGCCTTCCTTTCTAGTTCTATCCAACTTTTGTTCATTCTTCTCATGTCTGTCTCCGTTTCTCGACGTAATGTGTCATTTGGTCTTCCTCTTCTCGTTTGACCTTCAGGATTCCATGTGAGGGCTTGTCTTATGACGCAGTTACGTGATTTCCTCAAAGTGTGTCCTATCCACTTCCAGCGCTTCTTCCTGATTTCTTCCTCTGCTGGAATCTGGTTTGTTGTCTCCTGCAGTAACATGTTGCTGATAGTGTCTGGCCAACGGATCTGAAGTATCCTGCGTAGACAACTGTTAATAAACACCTGTATCTTCTAGATGATGGCTTTCGTAGTTCTCCACGTCCCCGCCCCATACATTAGAACTGTCTTCACATTTGTATTGAAAATTCTGATTTTGGTGTTGATTGACAATTGTTTTGAGTTCCAGATGTTCTTCAGTTGTATATATATGCTGCTCTTGCTTTGCCGATTCTCGCTCTCACGTCTGCATCAGATCCACCGTGTTCATCAATGATGCTGCCCTGATATGTAAAGGTTTTCACATCCTCCACCTTGTTGAGGAGCCTTATGATAAAACAAAAGAATTATCTAGTACGTCGTGATTTTAAATGTCGGTTAAATCAAGGTAAAGTGCGTTATGTAAACTATGAAAATATCAACAGTTACTTCATGAATATGGAATTTAACATGTCGGTCAATCATAAATAACATTACTTTTTATTTCTTACCTAGAAACTATTCTATAATCTGTCTTTATTGGTGTTTTCTGTAGCCTGGAAAAACACACACTTTTGTTTAGGGTGTGGAGTATTATAAATTTATGTGATAGCCATTATCATATATGTTTCACTTGTAACAGAGATGTATCAACGTGTTCGCATATTATGCTGTATCACTTTCATTTTCACAGTAATCATTTCGATTGACGGTAAGTAACTATATGTAATCACTATGGTATTTTGTTGTTTTACCAACGTCTTGGGGTTATCTGTCACATTCTCAACGTTAATACAATGTGATATTCATTTTATGGAAGACTTCGAGATTTCATTTCAAGTGCTATGAGTTATCAACGATTATTTGCTATGGTCATATCAATGTTACCCAGATCAATATGCTGAATAGTAACTACAAATACATTGAATATAGCAACAGTGACTATAGATTTTTATTCAACTTACTCCAGTCCCGTCATACATTGAATGTTAGATTCTAAAGTGAAGTTTTTGATGAAAACTACACTTAAATGTGTAGCACACATTAAATAAATAAAATGAACCTTATGGGATTTCTGTATATGGCATATTACTTGATTATTGAAAATGTGATGGGTAAACTCACCTTATTTAATATAACAGACTTTCAGGGTATTGGTAACATGCTCCTTTAAAAGCTGTTCTCATGTATTATGTACAAACAGAACACATCATTGTAAAAAAAGGAATTTACTTGGTCAAATTAGTCTAGTATATTTTATCTCATTAAGATATGGATAAGAGTAAGACTGGTGAACTGGGTATTGATTAGACAAAAAAGAGAGTCGAATAGTTGCTTAGTGAACAGCCTTAAGTTGGTAAAATTCATTAAAACTAACTAGGTCATGATTGAATGTTAAATACTTTCTGAATTGTTTCTATCATGGGGGATAACTCACCATAACAAAAAAACCGAGAAATGTTTTTTAAATTTACCTGCATGAGATGACAAGACTATTTTGACTGGGCCTCTTGTTATTAATAACTGTACAGATGACAATATCTCAGATAGTACATAGTAAACCGAATTCAATTTATAATGTAGCAGTCATGGAAATACATCTGGAGAATAACTACTGTCTAAAGTATTATCATATACCGAGGTAAGATGGTGGGTGGAAGGGGGAGAGGCAGGAAAAAAATCCGTCGACTGTCAAACAAACATCATACTCCCATATATATAGA